>NC_091747.1:40859046-41144046 GCF_043380555.1 Nothobranchius furzeri | reverse complement strand
TTACTCAGACTTTAGAATGTAACTGTCATGGGCTGCTGTGTCAAACTTATCTATGTTTCACAAACCCTTGATAGCATCTAGAGTTTAGTTTAATCCGAATTACAGCTGCTGAGTTCTTTGGTCACATTTGCAGCCAGCTCCAACAGCAGAGGGTATCTGAGAGTCTTGTTCCTCCATGGTTCTGGGATTCCCTGGAGACCGCTCTGGAAACAGAGAGCTTAGAATAAATAAACTCATGGTTAAACTTTTACCAGAACACTGATACATCTTTGCATATTATAACTTCTATTTGGTTAACTCCAACGAATTATTCTTGAAACAACGTCTCACAGAATGTAAAATATGTATTTTCATATTTTTATTTTACTGTGTTGTTATTGATGTCTGTTGTCCCTCAGGATTGCTGCAGGAGGACACAGGTATTTATGAGAGTGGTGGAGGAAAACAAAATAAAGTAAATACATGCTTTGTGATCAGTATAATTTGACATAACCACGGCAAACATGCTTTCTCGACAATCCTTGTTATTGTGTGAGAAAAAAAGTGTAGGAATTAAAACGGACGTGTGCTAATAGGGAAACAGCTGGCGAGCCATGTTGACGCATGTTTGCGCATGCGCCATGAGCGGTTCTGGTGCTGTTTGGGCCGCAGCCGCTCGAAAATGGGCTCAGGTTGTATACTTATTTTTTGCACAGGCATTTGTTTACTGTGAAGTAAAGTTGAAGTGCTGAAGTTTTGAAAACTAATTTTGAATAAAACTTGAAGAATAACTGGCAATTGCTTGCTCACTTTAAGAGGTCTTTCATATTTTGTAACATGCAATTTGATGTGATGGTTTACAAACACAAAAGGGTAATTTATTAGAGTACCCGATTAATCGATAAAAGATTCAATAGAGTACTCGATTACAAAAATATTCGATAGCTGCAGCCCTAGTCTCTACCTGCTTTACAGTGATATCGGTTTACTGTGCCGGTAGCTCACATATTTTGCGTTTTCGTTGGCAGAGCCTGGGCGTTAAAGTAAGAGAGTAATGCCTTTGGAGGCGAAGCAAAGAGCTAAAACCAGAGGGAACATTGGCACGCCTACACTCGTTTGAGGGAGCTTACTGGAGGCCACATAATCACAAACTGATGGTGACCTGTCTTTGTTGCTGCTGGACTTGTAAGTAATAATATTTTTGTTCAACAGTGTGGATCTGTTTCCTTTGTGGCTCTTTTTAGTAACAGTTGACTTGTGTTAATGCTAGTTTGTTATTAGTGCTACGCTAGCTACAATAGGCTGCAGCAAGGTTGTTTGCGACAGATGTGCCTCTGCTTTCAACCAGTAGGAGGAAGAAGCAGAAAACTTCTTTGAAGTGGCTTTAAATGATTTTCACCTGTTGATCAGGATCAGTAATTGACAGCCATGTTGCTACTGTACCTGTGCCCCTAAACAGGCGCCTATGAAGGAGGCTCGGCTGGCGGTGCACCCCCCGCAGCGCATGGTGTCCCTCACAGCCTCGTCCAGCTGGTTGTGAGTCAGGACTCCATGAAGCGCTCCTTGGAATGCACCTGGCAAAGCTGGACACAAACAATGATTTAATCCACTCTGGAAAAATCCAGTCAAAGAAACCATCATGATCCCCTAAAACAACGTAAGGCGCTCTACTTTTAAAATGTCATTAGTGGGATCTTAAGCAGAAAGGGAGGAAGGATTCGTTACAGCGTAATAGCTTTTTTAAAATCAGAGACAGTCAGCTCAGCAGGAAGGGCAAGATGAAAAAGAAGGGAAGAAGGAGACCATTAAAGATCAAAAGGAGCGAGTAACGGATATAGTGTCGGGAAGGGTGTGCAGGCAATGCCAAGTCAACAGACCTGAGTCCTGCTGCTACATACCAGCTTACCTCATGTGTTAGTGAACACAGCAGGTATGAGCTGATGGGATGCTTTGGATAAGTTGTCCTTCACCTGGTGGATTTGTGCTTTGGATGAGACACACAGGAAAAGGAGGAATTCAAAATAAAAGTGTGAAAACATCTCAGGCAGAAGATGAATCTCTTTATCGTGAGCTATTTTCAGACCTATTCTCTGTTCTAGTTAACAGAAATCTGAAGAGACTAGAAGTTTCTGCTGCACACTGATAAACATCAGGACATAAACCCACATGAAGCACTAATAGCTGCGGGCCTTTTCATTACTGTTGTCTCAGCTCGCCGAAATTAAACTGGAGAGGCGTCCTGATTGTAAAACGGTTACGGCTCATTCAACAGTAATGTTCATGGTTCTGATTCAGATGGCCTTCCGCTTTTCCTGTCTGTCCCACTACATAGTGTAAAAAAGGACATTTCATCTAATAAATGCCCCAAATCGTTTGTTTAATGCATCGTAGAAATCACGTTGGATGGTGGTAAACACAAGCACAGATTTAAAAATGATAATAATGTCTAACAACCGAGTTATTCAGCAAGTGAAATATGTAGATGGAAGCAGAAATCTGGAGTTTTCTCTCACAGGGAACCATCTAGAGGGGAAAATTAGTCATTACACACCTTCAAAGCAAACGTCTAGCCCAGGGGTGTCAAATATGCGGCCCGTGGGCCGGATCCGGCCCGCAAGCGGGTTAAATCCGGCCCGCGAGATGGTTGTGTAAACTTTATTTTCATACTTTACAATGTAGAGTGAAAATAAACTTATCATTGTGAGCAAGTTGTCTCTGTAATGAGTATAAATAAAACAAAGCTGCGCTTAAGGCTCACTCAAGAACTTGAATCACATCCTGAAGTTGGCTGCCACTCAGGATGTGACTTCTGATGTTGATGTGCTGGTGAAAGCTAAAAGATGTTAGGTAAAATTAGTCAAATATACTTTACATGCTGCATGAAACTGGTCTAGCAATGTGATCTATAAGCTCTTTGAATCACTAAGGAATGTTTTTTTAATTGTTTATTTTTTAATTTTTTTCAAATTTCAAGTACACTTCAGGTGTTGTACTTGTACTACACTGTCCTCAGGCTCCAGCCTTGTTTTGTATTGATTGTCTTAAAACAAAGAAAACAATCTGAAGTTTTTTTTTAATTTACCGGTTCGGCCCACTTGGGACTAGAGTTCCCTCAATGTGGCCCCTGAGCTAGAATGAGTTTGACACCCCTGATCTAGCCAGACAACACAGCTAAAACATCGTTTTACAATTATTATTCATGTGTCATGCTGTTTGTTCATATGTTCATATTTTTAAGACTTGTCTACAAAAAACGTTGCCAACTCTACATCGGTTTAGGCACGTCAGTCACGCTTGGTGAATGACATCTGCACGTAAGCGGACGCTATTGGCTAATGCTGAGCTGCACATAATTCAGCTACTTGGGGCTCTAAGTACTGTTTGTGTCACAGTAAAAAGTAAGACTGTTACCTTTACTGATGTCTAAAAATGGCTGCTTTAACCACAACATATTAACATCCTTTACAGCTTGCCTAGGACATTTTTCTTTATCATTTTCTGGTGCGTCAATAAAACATTGAATATTTTAATAATACTAATGTGTACAGGTACTTCCTTGTTAACGGTTGCTAACTCACGACTGAAACCACATGCACCTCAATAGTTTGTGAAGTTTTAAATGGGATGATCAGCAGTTGGTAATCTAAGAACAGTTGAAGACATAAAAGTGTTTTGTTTATCTGTTCTAAAGATATTTTAGCTACTGAAATGTTCTACCAAAGGAAAATGATAGTTATTAATAAAAGCTTACCCGTGACAGCCCTGTCCAGATCCTGTGGGTTCTGTCTCTTTGGGTCATTCAGCTGGTTGAGAACTGTTTCCAGAACATCTGGATCAGGACCATTCAGAATGAAGTGTTCAAGAAACCTGATTTCACAAACAGACCAATTAAAAACAAACCCTCTCTCAGTAATGGCCTCCACATGAGCGACCTGTCACCTTGCTGCAGCCATAGTAACGGCCACACACATGTCGTTGTTCTGGGTGACCCGGATGACTTCCTCCACCTTCTCCAGCATCTGTGGACGCCCAGCAAACATGGACACGACTGGAGCGATCTTCGTGATGCCGTCCATTTGACAGTCCACATCACATCCTCGAGAACACACATGAAAATAGAAATTACAACTATAAACGAGGGTTGGTGGGTGATTAATATCTGCAAAATTTACCGGTTTCTTCCTTGCCAGCATCAACATTTCTGATGAAAGCCTTCAGGCTGGCATTCCTCCATGGGCCGTCGATGGGAAGGATGGCTTTGGGACCTAACAGACGTGACAATGAGCTGTTTTATAGCATCAAAATGTAAACGTTAGACAAAATAGACACTTTCTTGGACTCTGTTTAATGGTTTCAATATCTGGAGGGGAAACTCGTTGTTTATTGTGAAAGGAAACCAGATGACGATGATGCTCCTGTTATATGAGCCCAGGACGTAAAGCTGCCTGCAGTTTACTGGACCCAGAGGTGTGCTGTGCTGGTATGGTAGTCCACTGCGGAACTATGTTTTATATGACATCAGGACCGTAAAAAAGCAGCAAATATTCAAAGATGTCCAAGCCAGCCAAAGACAAGGAAGTTGTACAGCAACAGTCTGTTTCACGGAGAGGGGGTCTCCCATCATCAAGACGGGAACAAATACCCTCACATTCTTTCAGGCTTGGAAAGTTTGCCTTTAACACACATGGAAATCCCATTTTTGATGTGCTGTGTGGATAATAGACAGTTTTGTAACAGCTGAACAGGTACAATACCTCCTTTTTCCCTGTAAGGGTCATTGAGAGGCAGATCGTACGCCGTTCCTGGCCCAAAGAACTCATAGAAGCGTTTAGTGAGGTCTTGAAGGTCAACATCTGCCAAAACATGACGTGGTTTCTTAGTTCATAAATGTGTGACAGTTTTGGTCATGAAGGGATTCAGATAGCACCACTGGGATCTAGTTATCTCTGCCTGTCTGGGTGAACTCCAGTACCTCCACACTGACTCAGTGACTCTAGCAGGACGTAGGCCTGGTCTCCATAGCAGGTCTGCTCGCCCGTCGTCCTGCGGTAGAAAGGATTTGCTGACTCGGACCGAAACTCTGGACAGGGCTCCAGATCCGAGAGGACTTCTTTCAACCGGTCTGGGTTGTAGATCCAGTGCATTGGCTGGGCTGTAATGGTCCACAAGCAGAGGGTGGAGGCATGGTGTGTGAAGCCAACATGACTCAGAAGGCACCACCCATGAACATATGTTTCCTAGAGATAATACGTCTGTTCTAGAAAACGATTAAAGGGACAGTTCGGATCTTTTGTGGAAAGAGTCTGAACAATCCTTCCCTACCTGTTGCAGATAGCTCTGTGGACAAACTCGGTTTGGAGAAACAGAGATCAGTTCTGATGAAGTAATGGTTGGTCTGAGTGAGCCCAGTTGTAAAATAATTATAAATACTATTGTAGACCCGAACATTTCATGGCAGTTCAACCGGCAGCACCTCTGGCTGGGATTTGAAAAGCATTTCTGTCATAATAACAAAGAAATAAGAAATAAAAAATATAAAGATAATAAAATAGATTTTGCATAAACTGCCATAAAACATTCCATGAAAGTGTTGTTAAAACAACCATCTACTGATAAGGCATATTTTTTAATAACCTGTCCCAAAAAAACCTTCAACATAAGCAAAAAGTGTTTAAACAGCAATTTTTTAAGGGAAAATCATCAGACAGAATTTTTCATAAGCTGCAGATTTTGCAGCTTTGAAAGTTGAAGTGGGACTGTGGAAGGGTTTGTGTTTTACTGCCTGCTGTAGGCGACACGTGCACTTTATCCTACCTGCTGCATCTGCCACTGCTGCCCCAACGATGGCCCCTATGGCTCTGTCAGCCGCGCTCAAGGCCATCTGCTTTCATAACACATACGACACTTTTAACGTGCAAGTGTGTTACATGAAACAAGCAGCTGTCATTTTCATCAGAGAAGTAGAAATACAACTTCTGTTGTTACTGTAGATGATGTCACAGAAAATCCAAATCCAGAAGTGTTTGATTCTCATTGTTTTGTTCATCCTGCCTCTATAGAGTTTCCAGTCTTTCTAACATATGCAGCAAACTATTACCTAAACCAGATCAAACTGGGGTAAAAACAACATCCACACATTCAGTCATGGATTAGAATATGAAATAACATCGCTTTTTGGTTACCGGCCCAGAAATGTTTACATAAATGTGACCTAGAATAAATGTGGACCACTTTATTCTTACCTTAAATTCCTGTCTTCTCTTCTCCAATGGCTCAAAGAATCTGTTTAAGGAGCCCAATAAGCCCTGAACCGTCTGATAAGCACAGCCAATCGCATAGCATGAGCAACACCCACACTAGCTGGCATAATATTTCATGCGGGACTTGTTGTAGAAAGCTCTCTGAACAGCATCAGTTTGAAAAAACCCAAATTCATTCCGACTGGATTGATAAGCTAAAGGCTAGTCTGAGGAAAATTAACACCAAAGTGGATTTCTGTCCTTCTAAAACAGATCCAGTCTCCAAAAGATGTTTTTTTCTTTAGCTTATATGACTGCTGTTTTAATGACCTCAATATGATCTTCAGTTTAGCAGTGTTCTTGTAGTTGTCTTATTATTAGTTTATTATTATCAGTTGTATTTAGGTCTGAGCAGCGAAGCTGCGAAGGCCTATTGTAATTGCTCTGTTTATTAGGCCACCTGGAAAATTAAAAATACCCCTCCGCTTTGACCTTTTTTTTAATAGTAGAGTGATGAAATTTGATACACTTGTAGAACTCACCAATACTCACAGAAAAGTCTCTTGGACCCATGGTCAACATCGAATAGGAAGTCGGCCATTTTGGACTGAAATGGCGATTTTGACCCTGTTTAGGGGTCTATATTTGGTTGAACAGTTTAGTCAATTTTCGCACGATCGTCTCAAAAATAGTGTGCGATCGATCAGAAGGGATGGATGATTGAAATGAGAAAATAAAATTGACTTTTCATAAATAATGAAGAGGCAGGGCCAGGCCTCGAAGTTCGAGCACTCACCAAAAAATTCAAATGGCTATAATTTCATAAATGAAAGAACTACAGTAAAGAAAAATTCTATGGATATTCCTCATCGCTCCCGACAAAAAATGAATGGTCAATTGTTGATGTCACACAAGCCCCACCCCCTCAGGACTAAAAAGGTCAAGTTTTACTGTGAAATTTCCCAAAATTCGCCATTTCGTATAATCACCACAAACTTGTAGCAGATAACTGAAGACAAGTTGGGGTGGCTTGGCCTCACTTTACAGGAGCTTTCGAAAGACAGAGGGGCTGTGATGGCGCGGCGAAGTAAGGTGTAACGCCATGGCCATACGATTGCCTCTCATTTTGTCACAAGCTAACGCCACGAAATTGCTGGTGAGTGATCCTAGTATGGTCCACATAAAACTTAACATCAAAAGTTGGCAGGCGTGGCCAATTTTTAGAAATAGCGCCCCCAGCACCCTTAAAAGTGCTAGCCCCAAGCCATGCTTTGACTGAGGATTGTGAACATTTGTACACTTATGTAATGTCTCAGGCCCTACAAAAACCTCTCTTGAAACCATGCTCCATATCCCACAGGAAGTCGGTCATTTTGGTCCAAGTACGCCATTTTGTGTTGTTTGCACACTTGAAAGGTACGCCAGTCCCCAAGCGTCCTTTACCCCAATCGCCTTTAAACTTCTGCTAATTACTTTTAAGACAAAGCAAGAAAAACTGAACCTAAGGATTTTCCAAAAGTCCAACGGTGTGGGCGTGGCTAGGCCTCAAACTTTGACCTGTCACCACACCATGCTTTACTGTCAAAGCTCCCAAATTGACTCCTTTAACCTAATCAACCTAAAAGTCAACAGTTTTATACCCATAAAACTCTTTTGGAGCCATGCTCCATATCCCACAGGAAGTCGGCCATTTGCTAATGTAAAACATTTATAGTGGGAACTGAGCAAAGCATTACAGACTGTTTCATAGAAGGTGGCCTATTTTACCAATTAGTAATGAGTTACAGAGTTTGTTGGCGGGCTCAGAGGAGAGGTTGAGTCAGATTGGGGTGACAGGTCGCAGTGATCGCGATTGGGCGCACATTAAGGTGCGGGGCGCGGTGGCACTCGTGTGCCAACAGTCGTGGGGCGGTGGGTTGGGAGGGTGTCTGGGGAGGGCCGAGGGGGTGCGGCGGCGGGGTGAGCAGCTTCGCAGCGAAGGCCGAACGACACTGCTTGCAGCTTTAATACCTCTTATTACTATTAAAATCCATGTGTTGTCAGAAGATACTTGGAAGTACAACTGTGTGGACAACATTGTTGGCATTTGTGTTACAGAGTGAATGGTGTGTGTGTGTGTGTGTGTGTGTGTGTGTGTGTGTGTGTGTGTGTGTGTGTGTGTGTGTGTGTGTGTGTGTGTGTGTGTGTGTGTGTGACATACAATATAGGAATGGAGGCCACCTGTAAAGGGTGGAAGTGCACATCACTTGAAATTCAACACAAAAATGTAGGGATGTTTGACATCTGTGTTTTGAATATCCAATACAATCTAACTCTAAATTTACAGAGAGAAGCCTATTCCAATATATGTGCCATTAAAAAAAATCAGTTAACTTACATCACATATCTCCTATCATGCATATTTAAACTTTAAGTATTTTCTGTAAAAACGTTGACACCTACTTCCTTAGGTGATGGAGAAAGTACCATGTTTATTTTGTGTCAGCAGCTGAATCACATTGTCCCTGAGACACGCCCAACTAAACAGAGTTTCACATATAATATGTGCATGATATGTAAAAGTTGTCATTAAAAGAGTAAAAACCAATACCGATTTTTCTCAATACTACTTATATTATAATGCGATAATATTGGCCATTATTAATGGTAGGCCAATAAAATCAGACATCCTTAAAATTAAAAGATAGTTTTGTGGGATTTTGGTGCCATTAGTTAACAAACAATCTTCTTGTTCATTATGTCAATGAATAAAAGTCCTAGATCTATAGTTTTGATGTTCCCACGTGGGAGCTAAGTTTACATCATCTTTTAGCATGAAGAGATTTCCCTTTGTTTCATAATGGTCAGCCTCACGATGTCCCCCAGGAAAAAAGTCGTAAGATCACAAAAATAATTTGTCTACATCCGGTGTTATCTCTCAAATGTCTGCTGGCAAAATAAGCACAACACTAAAATCAATCACGTCTGTCCTCTTGGGACTGTGAACGCTCATGGAAATGCATGTGTCAAAATAATTTTAATGTTTGCATCAATGGAAAAGGAAATTAAAACAAAAAGTGGTGTTTAAAAAAATTAACAGTGTGTTATTCTGCAGACCAAACACTGGGGGTCACACCCCTCACCTAGATAGCATGTGTCTCTTTTGTTTTGACTGATCTAAAACTCAGATGGGCTGCGATAAAAGCAACAGCACACTTCCTCTGTCAGTCTGAGTCATCAAACCCTCAGCCTGTGACCATTCCCTTCATCCGGACAACACCCCAAGTGTTCCAACTCCTGTGAAACCTTGCTAATCCTGGCCAGTCGGTACTTATTCCATGTCTCATGGGGATCCTGATCATTGATTTCTCCTCTGGCCCTCCTAAAACAGCAAAATAGAGTGCTGAGTCTAGAGTCAGACAATCAATAGCAGTAACTAGGAAACAATGAACAAAAGCTGCAGTGGTCCCCTTCAGTGTGACCTTACTCTTCTCGTGTTCAGAGGGCATCTGCTACACTCAAACTGTAATGTATATAAAAGTGTGCATGCACTGATATCTCACATATATAAATAAAATAGGATTAATCATCTTCTGACAAATCTGCAGCAAAGCCAGAGCCTTAGCGTTCTCTGGCTGCAGACACCATGCCCTTCAGAGGGATGAACAAGCTGCACAAATAGACCGGCCACTGTCACCAGATCAAGTGACACAATGCACAGGAGGGCTCTCTATAAATTACAGTCCAACAGAAATGCAAGATGATATGAGGATGTGATGAAGATAACTGTAGAGGAATGAAGGGATGTCACTCCATTGCTTGATGCCAAAAACTTGCAGAGGACCAACGTGTGAAGCAAAGGGTATGAATGCTGACCCGAGCACAATGCTGAGCCGTACTCATGGCTTGTTGTACTGTCATGCAACTTGGTTCTTTTCTGTCAGGCTCGGTATGACTGGCATGACTACAATCAGCAAAAAACAGAACAAGGTCATGCTTATGCAACAAAATTTTGCTTTGCAATATTTTACTCCTTCATTTTGTCTAGGGAGGCTCCTTAAATCCTTAAAAAATGTAAACAAATGTTCTAATCTGATATTATCATGATTTAAATATATACGAGTCTGCTATGAATGAAAATATTACTAACTTAATGTATCCTGTGATACGAGCGCTGCAAATTTAGCTGAGTTTGACTTTTCTCTCTGATCAAATCTACGATACCTCACTCGTTATAACAGGGTGCCTCATACTGAATCCCCCTGACTGATTCGGTCTAGATTAAACCACGGATTATTGTTTCGGTGTTTGTTAAAGGACCCGTATCATGCTATTTTACACATTCCAGAGCAATGGTAGGCACAATATGTGATAAATTGTTACTGTTGGCGTTGTTAAGATGTAATGTTTTATGAAATATAAGTTGTTTTTGTGACCCATTACTTCTACCCACAAATAAAATGCTTGTATTAGATCAAAACCTACCTCCCACCATGTGAATTCCACATTCCGTTGAAAGAAACAGAGACCGCAAGATTGCGATTGGTCAGGACGCTGCTTCCTGTTTTCATTTGTCAACCGCACCGTGTTTGCCACTTCAACAAATAAAGAGATATTTAGTGGCAGACACGGAGCAGATTGAAGAACACATCAAGGGAAAAAGTCTGAAAATACGAACGTTATTTCACCCGTGACTGAAGGAGTAAAATTATATGCTTTTATTCGTGGACGGAAAAGACGAGAAACATGGGTTTAGAGGTGCCGATCGCATGAAGAGGTGGAGGGGAATGAGGAACAAATTTGTCTGTGTTAAATTTCTCACAAATACATTAAAACAATGTAAACACAATAGTAAATACACTATTGTGGACCAGATACGTGACTGTAATGGTGGCAGGATACCTCGGAATAGCGCTATATTCTCTGTTGTCTTGGCAGGGAATTGTTTTGCATCAGTCCCCAGTTGGTGTAAGTAAGTCAAATGAAAGAAAAGCAAAAGTAAAATATCTCTGTCAATGTGTGTGTGTGTCTCTCCATTGCAGAGCTGATGGAGAAGTATAAATTAGGCTTTACTGCAGATTCACCGTCATGTCCCAGCCACGTCCCCACGTTCAGCCTCCTGAAGACAAAATGTAACAATTTCTGTTGATTCTTTATGAAGACTGGACAGGAATATTGTTCCCCTTATGGGTTCTAGGCATTGTTTAAAGTGCAGAAAGAACTCACTACTACACAACTGTGTAGATTTAACTCCCTGCTAGCTTCACAGAAAGACTGGTTGTTAGTGTTACTAGAGTATGCGAGAGCGGATCTGGATTTGAGAATACTAAGATGGGGAGAAGCAAGTCGTAATGACGCAGCAACCCCATCTGATTGTCTTCAGCCTGCTTGACACACCAGCTAGAACTGGCAGCTGAGACAGGAAAATGCAAAAACTACTTTGGGATGTTTTTCATTGGAAATACTGTCCTGAAGCAGTCCTCTCATCTTCTCATTGACTGGTCTAGACCTATTACCTACTGAACACTCAAATCTGAGACAATTCCACATTAGATAGCGACACAGTTACTCACAATCAGTCCACTGTCATGCCACATGTTATCACACAATGTTCACACGCAATTTTATAATGTTTTTGGCTGGACTGAAACCATTTTGTTCAACTGGATCTTGGATTTTCTGACATGCATGTAAAGATCCACGGTGCCTCTACTTATACGCAACACTGGTGCTCCACAGGGATGTGTACTTATCCACCTCCTGTTAATAGTAATAACATATGATTGTTCTGCAAGATAATCTAGAACATCATACAGTGAGGTCTGATGTTGTCCTTTCCATCAACTGTGAGTCTATGTGTAGACGCGAGGTAGATGAGTTAGACCTAAGCAACCTAAGAATCAATTAAATAGAGGCAGATAAGAAGGTACAATAAAGAGTGGTTGTTTCATAAAATAACCAACAGTCACTTTTCCTCTTCTGAGGACATTTAAACCTGCAAATATTGGATCAGAGTAAACATGGTGATACTGGACACAACAATTAACTGCCTCAAAGTTCACAAAGTGGTGAGGCTCATGACCTCCGACCTTTGAGCTGCCCCCTGTTTGTTTACTACAATGGGACTGTAGTTCTTTATGCAAACTAAAAAACAAACAAACAAACAAAAAACCTTTCAAATAAAATATGTTCCTTGTTTCTGGTATCATTAAAACTTAGAACCAGCTTAATTAAAAAACAAAACTTTTTCTCATCATCAACAATTCTTCAATTAATTTGCCTAATCTCATCAGCTGTATTAGCTCATAAATGTATCTGTTGCTGTTCACCTTTTAACAGCAGTTATACAGGTTATAAAGACATTTCTTTTTAGAAATCTAACTAGGTGAACACATCCTTGTTCCGTAAAAGTATTATGTTCATCAATGTTTGAGGTGTTATCCACACTTTTAAATTTGTTCTTTTAACTCTCATTTTCTAATATTGAATTTGTTTTATCTTTATGTGGCTAGGGCCTGGGAAGGATTTGATCCCCAGACTCCCGAGTGAAAGTCATGTACGCTTACCAGTCAGCCAAAGGGACATCCCTTTGGCCAAGTAGCCAGGGCGCATGATCAATCTGGACACTGTGACAGGACGCTCACACTGCCACATCTATTTTAATACAAGATAACCATTGTGTTTAATCACCAACCAGGTTTAAAATTTGCCTTCTAAAACAGCAACAGCAGGATTTTTTAAAATTATTTTTGCAAATTTAAAACAGGTTTACAGAGAGATTATGAATAGTTTTTACAAACAATAAAAGAAATTTTTTTTTAATAATGAGTCTTAATTTTAACAATAAGGCTGATAAAATTCCTTAGAATTTCTGAGTAGCTCTGCCTCAACCTGGATGTGGAAAAGGAAGATGTGTGGTTTTATTGTCGTTACGACAAATATCTTCCTCTTTTCTTCAAGATGCAAACAAATCAAAACAAAAAAAAACTAACCTTTAAATCAAAGGTAAAGCAGTAGGTTGGTGACTTAAATATGAGAATACATTTTGCAATTTTTGAGGAATGATTCAGATTCTGTGATTAAAGGGATAATTTTCAGTTTTGGCTTGCTTTTAGCACCCACTAGTGTTCAGTTAGTAAAACCAAAAGTGAAACTTATCTCCTCGCTGTGCATTCCTCTTTTTAACACCCAAATGCTGATGAGATAATATTTTAGTAAAAATATTATAGTTTCTTTCTACAGGAGCCGTTCTTCACTAAATCAAACAAATCAGCTGTTTTCATGATCTAAAACATTCAGGAAACATGCTGGAAGCAGACTCCAGCATCCAACGGGGACCGGACCGACACTCTGAAGTTGCAACTGTGCTATTTTGGCCACAGAGTGCAGTGGGGGTCTAAGTGGCATTTCATTAACCCTGTAAAGAGCAATTTTAGCACATACTGGGTCAAGAAAATTATTAAAAAATATGAAAAAGTTGCCTTGTACACAAAAAAATCACCTCTCTCTGCAGAATAATGACCGTGTCGTCAGACACGTTATCAGAGTGGTGATGCCGATGAAAGACCACAACATGGGCTAATGTTGCTTCAGCAAAACAACACATTAATGGTTATTTTTGCTATGATTGGTGAGGTTTTAAGGTTGAGTCATGGTAAATATTGAATTGAAGGAAACTGCATCCAGCTAATGCATCAGCTCAAACTGCAGGAAATTCTAAAGAAAACATCATGGAATTCACCATATTGTGTACCATATTGAACTATTTTGTCTTGAATACAGCATTTATACAGAAAGTATGATGCATGAAGTTTTATCCACATGAAATTTCTCGGTGTGTTTTATTATTTTTGTGCTGCCTATCTTCAATAACTCAATAAACATTACGGTTTGTGATGCCTGACCTCAGTTATGTGTTCTGACAGTGACAGAAAAAAACCCAGTTTAGCCCTGACTCTCAGATCACATCTGCCATATGTGCCCCAGCGTTTTCATGCTGTTTCCTGGACGTCCACTTGGTTAGCCATTAATGGGGTCCTCAGCTGTTTACTATTGGGGAAATTGAGGATGTGTTTTAATGTAAATGAAATTATGCCATAAAATCTTTATTTTCTTCTCAGCAAAAAAAGGTTTCAGTTAAGTATTGAGAAAATACAGCTTAAAAAGAACTGTCTGCACATCTTTTCCAAGTATTTATTAACTGCCAGTAATTATAGTTGTTGTTGTTGTTGTTGTTGTTGTTGTTGTGTGTGTGTGTGTGTGTGTGTGTGTGTGTGTGTGTGTGTGTGTGTGTGTGTGTGTGTGTGTGCGTGTGTGTGTGTGTGTGCATTTCTCAGTAAAATCTTTTGCACACGTCTGCAGAGATTTTATTGCACACGCAGAAAATCTTCAAGGTGATTAACGTTTGGAGTTACCAAAGCAAAGATGACTGCCACTACAAAATGATTTTAGCAAATACAGAATCAGCTGTAACTTTGTCAGTTTACCAAATTCTGAGCTAAAATTAGATGCTGTGGTCCCTGTGAGTGATTCACAACACACTCAGACTGCTTATCCTGCACAGCATGTAAGATTGTGCATGGTTATCTAGATTTGATCAAAACGGATATAACTCGCTCATTTCCTATTGTGAGGTGACTGCAGTTTACATCTCAGTTATGCTTTTTGACTGTATATGTGTTTCGGTAGTCCACGTGAAGCATTACTCACAGGAACGCTGATAATTATCAAACTGCATAGCTGTCCGGTTTGGGAGAGGAAATTGAAACAGGAGAAGGGTGCAGAGATGCATGCCAGCATCCGGATGTTGGCCACCTCTCGTCATTTATGCTATGTTAGCCATGGCATCCAGTTTGCAAGCTGTAGAAAAGGCTAAAGCCGAGCTGCTCAACCATTCTCCATTCAAACAAATCTTTAAACAAAAACAGAAGAGTAGGTCTATTGCTGAAAAGCTATATAGTCACTAAAAAAAGAAGGGATGAGGAAGTATGCTTTCTATTCTCTGTTTTCTTAGCCTTTGTGTGAGGTTTTTGCTTGTATGTAAATGCTCTGAGCAGCATTCATCAGCACGCATTCTTTGTAAAGAGTCTAATTTATGTCTTCAAGGGTTCCCTCCTCGATCTTAGTGAAAAGGAAGTTAATCTAGAAGGTGCACATTTCATCATTTCCACACAAGAGCATCCTCTTAGAGGAGGGTGAATGTGATTACCAGCTTGTTTCCTCCTCCAGCTTTGCCAGACTGTCACCTCTGTCTGCATCATAAAACTAATCTGCATTCATAATTCTTTTCTGTTTTTTACCTCTCATTTCCCTCTAGTTGGACACAAAAAAGATAACTAGAAGTCCTTGCTTGAGTAATTTGTGTTCGGCTTTACTCTTTGCATTGTACGGCCACTAGAGCTGGTTACTTAAACCCTAATTGCCTTGCTTAACAGTTGCTTGACTGTGTCATGGAAAGCAAAGGGTTCCACAGTCATGACCTTGCTCTGCATGTGCAACTTTGGTTTGCATCCAAATTATTATATTTTACTGTTTGCATTTATGAAGCTTTTAAAAGCATGAATTAGATGATTTTATCTGATGAGGCCTGTACCATAAATCACTGTCTGGACTTTACATAAAGACTAGAAAATAACCCAAGATTCAGGTAGCATGCTACTTTTCCATCCCCACACACAGATGGTTTAAGGATGCTCACCAGTTCTTCTGAAGACAAACATTCTTTTAGATGCTTTAAATAACGAGAAAGGTGATTTATCAAAGAAAATGACTCAGCATTAACCTCATTGATCCAATAACCATTGGACCACTAGGAGAATAATCCTTCCAGCCTTCCTTTCCTGAAGGCTAGTAGCTTCTTTCTCATTGGCCTAGTGGTAGAGTGTCCGCCCTGAGACTGGGAGATCAGGGCTTCGATTGGTCGGGTCATACCAAAGACTTAGAAAAAATGGGACCCAACACCTCCCTGCTTGACAATCAGCATTAAGGGGTTGGATTGGAGGGGTTAAACCACCAAATAGTTCCCGAGCACGGCTGTGTCTGCTGCTCACCGCTCCCCCAGGGGATGGGTCAAATGCGGAGAACAAATTTCACACACACACCTGTGTGTGTGACAACTAATGGGACTTTCTTTGCTGCCCTTTGACACCAGACCATCCTTCAAAAGTCTTCTCATTATACACTCAAGCATGCTTGCTATCAAATCGGCACTAGGTGTGTTTTCATTGTAAAGAAGGTTTTAGGTACAATTTGTCTGAATGTTCTACACAACACACAAGAGTTGTGGTATTCGTGTCATTCTTGTAACGTTTGGCCTCCTTGTATGTTTCCACCTTTGTCATTCAAATGGAAGAAAGTTGTTGGAAGAAAAATCAAGAAAAACAATCTCTGTTTTAGGTTGAAATCAAACCACCTCGACAGTATAGAACTTGTTACTACAGTTCTCCTAAACTAACAATGCACCATAATAAACTGAAACAGTCATTGCGTTTATGCACTGTGAGGAAGTCTTGCATAACGTCAAAACCTCTTTTAAAAAGCAGATCTGTGGTGTATGGAAACTCCTCACTCTGTGTAACAATTTCATATGTACATACCTGCAGGAACTAAATTGTTTCTGTGTCAAATGGTTTCAAATACCCACATTTTTTTATTGATTTACTTTGTAGATTATGCAGAACGGTGCAACACTGGATTATGTCATATGTAAATATTTATTCTTGCTGTCATAAAACTACTGACTAATAAAATTTAATGAGACAGAATTATCAAAATTAGAAAATAATTGGCTGAAAAAAATATGCAGCCAAATTAAATATGTCTTGTTAAAGTGTGGATTCTGTTTCTGTTCTACCAGACCGTGAGGCAAGCGGAAGGAGAGGAACTGGTGATGGGGGGAGGGGGGAGAGAGAGAGAGAGAGAGAGAGAGAGAGAGAGAGAGAGAGACGCTCTATCCACCGCCAGAGAAGAGCCTCACAACCCCGGACCGTTATTCGCGGAGCTGCCACCCACATCCCCACCAGCGTGCTCCGCCGCGGCGCAGCCGTGCTTCTCGGGTTTACAGCTTACATAGCATGGGTACGATTTAAAACGCTCCGTACTACCAAACCATTATCAGTTTCGTTTAAGATACTTCCCTCGCAAGTCGGGCTGAGACTGAGATGATGGAGCACTGGAGGCAGTGCGCGCTGTGGCTGATAAACTGTAAGGTGCTCCCACCTAGCCACCGGGTGACCTGGGAGTCTGCGCAGGTATTTGACTTGGCTCAAACCCTACGGGATGGAGTCCTCCTGTGCCATCTGCTCAACAACCTGAAACCCCAATGCATCAACCTGAAGGAAATCAACCTCAGACCGCAAATGTCACAGGTAACCCGTCTCTGATGTCCGCGATCCTGCTTCTTTAGTCCAAACTAGACAGGAGCCACGATGGGCAGCTCACCCAGACCTCGTAGGGAGTTCTGCTTGTTTAAAACATTTATTGCTCCTACCTGTTTGACACCACAAAAATAGTAGAACTCAACTAAATTGTAATTTAACAGTTCTTTTATAGATTCGGCTGAATAAAACTCACAAATTATGCAGTGGTTTCAATAATACATCAACTTTTACCCAAGCTGTCATCATGTAATTAGGAGCAGAAATAAAAGACAACCAAGAGGTCATTTAATTGTTCAGTTTTGTTTTAAAATAAATTAGATTACTTGTTGCGATCAAATAATGAGCCGAAAATAACACATACCCTGTCCGGTCGCGGCAAACATAAAAGTGTTGTTTCTGGGATGTGAACTTTTCTGAAAGTTGACGGAGGAGTAAATTGTAGAGGAAAACTGCATGGAATCTGGCGGGTACTTGTGACAAGTTATGTGCTGTTTTAAAGCTGCAGGTTACAAATGATAATGCAAAACATAATGCTTCTCAGGTTGTTAAAATTTCAAGTTTATTTTAGTGTTTCTTTTATATATTTGAAAACTTTTGTTAATTAGTAATTAACTAGTAGACTACTATAAAGCGTATAAAGTATTTTTGCAATGCTTTTAAATTAAATAAAACATGTATTTTTTTTGCAGATATAATAAAAGATAACCCAAATTTGGGACTGCAGATAGATAGATGTGGCCATGTGGTCGTGTTTGTCAGATACCATCTGTTTCAATAACAGCACAGCCTGATCCAGAACCAGATTAATATTCTCCTTCATCACCGTGAATCTGGCTGTTTGGCTTGATGACAACACAGTGGGGTCAACACTCACCTACCAAGTCTGCAGAACTGCTGTAGGAGTATTAAATCAGCAGTGAAATGCCACACACTGTTTTAGATATCCTGTTATTTAGGTTAATTAAGGCATGACTGTAGATCAGTGATAAAGAAGATGATCAAGTTTTGCTTTGTTAGGAAAAAAAACCCTGCTCCAAACTCAATAGCAACTTGGCACAGTCAATATGATTTGCAATTACTGTTCACCCATAATCGGGTAGCTGCTATTTGAGTCTTGCACACTGTAAGTGGTGAATTTAAGATAGCATAGAGGCTTTATATGTCACCAAGAAACCAAACATCTAAAGATATTTGCTTAGAAACTTCAATCCAATCTAAATTAGGGGCAGTAAGATGATCCTATCAGCACACTTACTGGTAATGTAAAATGTAGAAGAGACAATATTAAAGGTAATAAATAGACATAAGTGGATCTCTTGGCAATGCACAACATAATGACACTCAACAAAACAATACTTAGACTGGGTTTTCTATAGTCAGTATGTATGTCTTGCATGTGGAGAGTGCTCATAATGACCCTCCAAGGAAGACACTATATGTGTCGGCATAGATTTACAAAATGCATTTGTAAGTTTCATGCACAGGTACTGCTACTGATGCTGGTGGCTCCGTGGTACTCTGTTTCTGATTACTTTACTATAAGATGAATATTTTATACTCACAATGTTTGATGTTTAAAGTTTCTTTCAAACCCTTTTTACAGCAGCTGACTCTAGTAGGCTGTTATAATTTTAATTTTATCTATAGCACTTTGCACATATTTCATGTAGTCTGTTTTGAATGTCTCTGCCACATCACGTTTGATCTCTATACTATTGAATGAGGTTGGTTGGTAGGGCAGCCATCTTGAATTGAAACTTTTCCAGTGCCACCACATGCCACCATAGAAACCCACAGACATTGACAAATATATTTTTGACCATCTTTCTTTTTTTAGTGGCAGGGTATCATTCAAAAATATTAAATATTTATTATGAAACTTGAACAACTGACCTTTCCCCCCTTATACGAACACTGCATGTTGATATCAACTCCCGTTTGTAACATGCCGTTTTAGGGGGCGGGTGAGGAGAAAAGTGGGTGTAAGAACCCCGCTCCCCCTGACAAATTGCCCTCCCTCTATGTCCCCGAAAATTCATTTACATAACTGTGGGTGGAGCTGCTTCCCCTTCGTCTTGCATAATGGATGAGGTGCAGTGGCAGCTACTTTATCATTGGCCAATAATGACACAAGGGACGCTACTGCGGACTTACCCGTGGGACTTATGAGATGGAAAGACAAAGGCAGTGAAAGGGTGGAGTGCTACAAAGAGTCTGTCTGGCTTCAGCAGAAGCATCTCAGAGGACATAAAGGGACCCGAAGGGCTGGTGTGCTTCGCCGGGGTGGGCTGCTTAATTAAACTACAATGGTTGTGAAACTCTGGAGAGTTCACACGTGTGATACTGGAATCAGGATGTGCTGCTTTTTATTCTTGATTGTGTTTAAGGGGGTTGTGGCCTTCTGTTGAGAGATGAGAAACTTGCATTTTCATTGTGAAACTAGGGAATTATCTTCTGAAGACCAAAGCACTGACTGCCCTAAGTCAGTTGACTGGACACCATTGTAGATGGTTTGTGTTTCACTGGAGAAATTGGGCAAATTTTTCTGCAACTGCTCACACTGAAAAAATCTCCCACTTTGATCAGACTTTTACAACGCTGTTGTGAGCTAATTACACAGTCTAGACGCAGGCCAACCACACCAAGTGCAGCTCTTTGTTGGGCGTACAGAATAAAAGTCACACAATCATGGGTTTAACTTTAAGAGGAACTGCTTGTCTTGGTGCAGCAAACAGACCATGTGATCCAGCATGCATGCAGCAGGCGGTCCTTTGATTGCGTTGTTTCCTGAAATGATCAGGCTGGCATTGAAGGAGAAGAGTATAGTAAATGTAACCCAAAGCAAAAGTGTGAAAAGGAAATCTAAAAGTTTGTCCTCTAACTTGTTAAGCCCTCTGTTGCATGGTTTTCCATGACACAAGATTAAAAGCTGTTGATTCAGAGTGAGAAGGTTTACAGCGGAGCCACCAGCTGCTGAGGGCCTCTCACACAGATCAGCCGTGAGCCTCAACATGAACAGGAAATCAGGAAATGGAATAGAGGAAGGAAGTGAAACTAAACATGCCCTCGATCAGGTTCAAACCATGAGCAGTGACACATTTCAGGAACAATGAAAAGAAAAGCCACCTGGGTTTAAAAAAAACTTTTCAGCACTGGCCCCACAGATTTTCAGGCCTGCTTTGTGACTTTAGAAAGTGAAAGTGAGGAAAAAGACACCAAGTTCAGGTCTTTGTTAGGGCTGTAGCGAAGCCTCGATGACGTCGACGGCTTGATTTTAAAAATTCGTCGACGTCAGATCTGGTAGTCAACGCACGACGCCCACTTGTTGCATCCCCAGGACTTTGTAAATAGAGGAGGAATCTCCCTGTATTTCCTTTAGTTCGCCCTCTTCTCCGCCTTCACTAACATCTCCACCAAATACCGAAGACCCGGAACAATGTCCGTCCGCTACTAGATTCCTTTCCTGTTTTGCCCGCCTTCATCTCCCGGCAACGGACAACAACTTCAGGGGTCAGATGCGTTGCTCCGTCTCTACCGCAGATGTAGAAAATCACCGGGAGCGTTTCTCCCTTCATAACGGAGCTTCTTTCAGACATTAGGAGAGCTGTTTTGGTGGTAGCAGTCTCCCCTCCATGCTGGTCTGTTTGCTGGGTATTTTTGGTTTATTTAAACTTGGTAACTTGAACTTAATGTTGGTAAAGCTACTGTTAGCATTTTTGCTAACAGCTTCTTGCGGTTTGGATAAGCTGTTACGTTTTGGTTTAGAGTTCATCGTTTTTTGTGGTGCAGATCTCCCTTTTAATAATAATAATATATTTTATTTAAAAGTGCCTTTCTGGTCACTCAAGGACACTGTACAGAATAAAAACACAAATTATTCAGTAAGTAAACATACATCAACAAACAAGGAACTCTAAAATTCAAAGCTGATATGTGGTCATGAAGAGGTGAGTTTTGAGTTGTTTTTTGAATTCTGTGAATGAGTTAATGTTCTTGATGAGAGGGGGAAGGGAGTTCCAGAGTTTGGGAGCGTTGCAGCTGAAGGCTCTACTCCCCATGGTGCTGAGATGGAAGGAGGGCACAGAGAGATGAATGGAGGAGGACCTGAGGGAACGGGATGAGGTGACGACGTGAACGAGATCTGTGAGGTAGTGAGGGGCGAGGTTATGGATGGCCTTGAAGGTGAGAAGGAGAATCTTGTAGTTAATCCTGGTGTGCACGGGTAGCCAATGGAGTTGTTTGAGGATGGGGGTGATGTGATGAGAGATGGGAGTTTTAGTGACGATGCGTGCTGCTGCATTCTGAACCAACTGGAGCTTATGGAGGGTTTTCTGAGGGAGACCTGAGAGAAGAGAGTTTCAGTAATCGATACGTGATGTAACCAGACTATGGACAAGAATAGAAGTAGAGTGGACATCAAGGGAGGGGCGAAGACGATTTATGTTACGGAGATGGAAATAAGCTGACCGTGTGATGCTATTGATATGAGATTGGAAGGATAGTGTGCTGTCTAGGATGACGCCCAGACTCTTGACCTGGGGAGAGGGGAAACTGAAGTATTATCAACAGTGAGAGAGAAACTGTCAAATTTTGAGAGGGTATTCTTTGTACCAACCAAAAGAAGTTCTGTTTTGTCTGTATTTAATTTCAGGAAGTTCGAACTGAACCAGGATTTTATTTCTTGAAGGCAGGTGATGAGCGAGGAGGGAGGAAGTGCAGAATTTGGCTTACTGGACATATAGAGCTGGGTGTCATCCGCGAAGCAGTGAAAATGAATATTGAATCTGTGGAAGATATTGCCAAGGGGAAGGATGTATATAATGAAAAGGAGGGGCCCCAGGACAGAGCCCTGGGACACACCAGAAGAGACAGAAGAGGGCTGTGAGCGGGAGGATTTGATAGTAATGAACTGAGTGCGACCTGATAGGTAGGACTGAAACCACTGAAGAGGGATGTAAGAAATGCCGATGGAAGATAAACTATGGAGGAGAATGGAATGAGATATTGTGTCAAAGGCTGCACTCAGATCAAGGAGGACCAGGATGGATAGTAGACCGGAATCAGCAGCAATGAGGCGATCGTTAGTCATTTTGAGGAGGGCTGTTTCTGTGCTGTGAAGTGGGCGAAAACTGGACTGGAAGGGTTCATAGAAGGAGTTTAGTGTCAGATGGGTGTGGAGCTGGGCAGCAACAATTTTTTCTAAAACTTTGGAGACAAAGGGTAGGTTGGAGATGGGGCGGAGATTAGTAAAAATGTTAGGATCCGAACCAGGTTTTTTAAGTACTGGAGTAACTGCAGCAGTTTTGAAAATAGAGGGAACAATACCGGAGGAAAGCGATGCGTGTATGAGAGCGGAAACAAGAGGGAGCAGGGAGGGGAGGCAGGATTTAATCAAGGCCGTGGGAAGGGGATCGAGAAGGCAGGTAGAAGACTTTGACTTGTGGATAATATGTGATATCTCAGAATCACTGGGAAGTTGGAAAATGGAAAATAACTGTTGGTTCGGGAGGATCATATGGGGAGGTAGTGGGGATGCTTTGGTTGATTGCACGGTGAATGTTTATTATTTTTTCGTTGAAGAACAGAAGAAGGGCATTACAGGTAGCAGTAGAGCACATGTGTGGGGGCAGAGTATCGGATGGCCGGTGAATTTTATTGATAATGGAGTACAACGACTTAGTGTTGCCTCGATTGGAGTTGATTAGACAGGAGTAATACTTTTATTACACTTAGAGTGTTGTGGGTTTTCGGTTTAGTTTGAAATATCACCTTGAGTTTGGTTTAACCACCCAGTTTAGAGTTTGGACCTTTGGAGATCCATATTTTGGTCCAGAACCCAGTAATCTTTGCCCAGTGGGACATCCCTAGTTATTTGTACTTTTGTTTTAATTCCCCACAGGCAGAATTAGTTTTATTATTCCTAACCTGTGGATGAAAAGATTTATGTTTTTTTGTAGTTGTAAAAAAAACCTGATCATCATTTTAACTTTAAATTCCCACGTTATTGTCCCTTCCTTTTTGCACACGAGCCAAACTCCCCAGGAAGGGTTGTAACACCATTCGCATCACGCACATAAGTGACCAAAACAAAGCAGCATGGAGACACTCCGTCTCCCACCACCTCTCAGGCAGCAGCCTGCGCTCCCAAGTTCTACATGTCACCAGAACATAACCAACCGCAACAAAATAAAAGCAGTGTTATACAAAATGGAAGGCCTGTAGTGATTATTCTCTTACAGTAACAATTTATCAATTTTTTTGAGGAATTTATTAGAGATTTTTTGGTTTTTATTAACCGTGCAATAGAAAAATAATCATTAGATCAATTGTCTAAATAGTCATTAGAATAGTCGACTATTCGATAAAATAATCGTCAGAATAATCGTTTTAAAAATAATCGTTTACCCCCAGGCCTACTCTTTGTACAAAAGTACAAAAATGAGTATAAAATGTTGTCTGGGAGCAAAAAATATTCTAACAGTGGGTGTTTACATAAATGTGATGCAAAATCGTCCTTTTGAAGCTTTGTCAAACAGAAAAACCTCACATCATGCAGTCTTCACATCTTTGTTATGTTGATTCTGCTCCATAAATGAACACATTCAGCCTTTTTCCATGATACACTTGGACTTGTTTTCAGCAGGCGTGTGTCATTTCAGCTGACCCAGTGGTGACTGTAGTTGGCCAAACAGCTGTATTACTCATGTAGACTCATGAAACATTATGCACGGCACATATGTTTATATTATAAAACTGAGACCAAGATTGTGTAACATGAAACTAAAAGAAAAGCCAGCTCTTCGTACGGCAGGCTTCAAAGGCTCCGAAACTCTCTTGCAAAGAGACAAAAGTTAGACCGGGAGAGTGTGGGAGGATGAGAAAGACAAAGGGGATGACTTAACTGGCTTTTTGGGTTTAGCTGAAGAAGATATTTCGAATACTTATTAAGGTGAAATTAGGAGAGACAGAATCTAGAACCACAGTGTTTCAGACCCAGAGGTAAATGTTACCCTTTCAGGCTCAAAATAAGTTTTGATACAAGGACAAACAACTAAAACCTTCATGGGTACTTCTGAGTTAAAAAATGCTCATGAAATACATATGTGGAGTAACCAGGTAGGTAGGTTTTAACTGTTGCAAATCTGCAACGCCTGCCTCCAGAGGGTTATTCCACACAAAGAGATGGGAATGGATATGCAATGATCTCAATGGCTACAAGTCCAATAAGCGCTTGCCTTTTAGTTGTGTAAATGTGCTAAGATGACAACCATCAGTTGGTCTACCTTTGTTTTGGGACAGCAGTAACTCAGGAGGTAGAGTGGGTTGTCCAGTAATTGGAAGGTTGCAGGTTCGATCCTGGCTCTAACCAGAGAATGCAGCTGTTGTGTCCTTGGGCAAGACACTTAACCCACCTTGCCTGTTGGTGGTGGCCAGCGTTCGGCAAGCCTCACCTCTGTCAGTGCACCCCAGGGCAGCTGTGGCTACATCATAGCTCATCATCACCAGCATGCAAATAAGTGAATGATTGATTGTGTTGTGAAGTGCCTTGGGGGGTTGTAGAACCTTAAGAAGGTGCTATACAAATACAGGCCATTTACCATTTAAGCTGTAGCGGTCTCCTGTTTCCAGTCTGCTAATCAGTTACTTATTATTTTTTGGGTACCATTAGTTCCAGGCAGGAGGTTTTGCATGTCTATTTTTGGTACTTACAAGCTTCCATTGACTCTTTAAGCATTTTACTGAGCAGCATCTTTTATTCAGAGCCATGCACGGAAAAGGAAGGCCGTAGTTTCCTGCCTCCAGACATTCAAACTCTGATATCTTTGTAATTTTGTACTTTTGAAACACCTAATGAGTTCTCCAAAGAAGTTAAGTTGCTTTTCATCACATTTTAAAAACCTCCTCAGTTACACACATTTGCCATTCATCTGCTTCCATTATCTTTTTGATTTGTTTGTTCTGGATTAATAAGGTTTGATAAGTATTCAGTCATGCTGATTATTTTCACATACAGTATATGCAGATGACATATTGAACGATATTGGTATTCAGTTAGTGTCTGTAGGACACAGCCTGTCAGCCCCATGACTTGTTCTCGCTTGGTTGCCCTCCTTGATTCATTTAGAGGTAAAGGATTACATCTGTCTGTGTGTAAACACCATGTTACCTCAGCCACGCATGCCGCGTCGGAGTGAAGCCGCCATGGTTTACATTCCCAGTGTGGCGAAATGCACTGAGTTAGTTCCATCGTGTCACTATAATGTTGTGCACGTTCACAAATATAAACCGACATGGAAGGGGGATATTTGCAGAGATTACGTTGCATCTCGCTGTACACTTGCATCAGGCAAACTGACCTTTTATTCCATCACCAAGGTAACAGGCCTGAACTGCAGCCATCTGGTAAATGCACATTAAAGCATAGATAATGTTTATTCTGATTTTATTAGGAGATATTTGGCAGCGGAGAAAGTACTTGCAATCAATTTTTATTATGTTACTTTGTTCTGGCGTGGGTTCTCCGGTTAATCACCGCTGAGTGCTCTGAAAGCTCTGAGATAGTCAATACTCTCTATTGTTTCTTCTTGTGAATGATCTTCATCAGAAGTGACGTGTTGTTGGAGGAAGAGTCACATCAGAGAAAACCCTCAGCATGCGTTAGTGTTAGGAGCCTCTAAAGAGCATTATTAACACATTTTCCTATTTATACTGGTGACAAACCTTAACAGTAAGATAAATCTCCCAGTAGCTAAAGAGAAATTATCCGAGCAGCGTATGTGGTACGTCTGCTGCAAAAGAGACACATATATCTTTTTGTGCCTGTCTTGGAATAGAAACAGAAAATTAGAGATTATAGACCTGAAGGTGTTTCCAGCCAGGTCGGTTATGTGTGAGGTATCCTGTTCTGGGTGAGTCAGGGTGGAGGTGATGGATATCTGCTGTCTGCTGGAAACGGGAAAGTATTTAAACATGTAAGGAGACAGAGAGGAAATGTTAGAAACCCTGGAATGAATATGAATGGTCATGACACACTTGGATAAGGCAGGATGAGGACACAGAGCAAGGTCATATGTGTTTAGATTTCGAAATAGTAATGCCGAGGGTGGGTGGGGTGGGGGGATGGGGGCAGATCTAAAGAGTTCCAAAATGGGTAAATCTTTTTTTTTTTTGGCCTGCTGCTAAAAGTAAGTCATCTATGTCAGAGTTTTGCCTACAACCTTTCTTTTAACTGTTGGGCATAAATCAGACTGTTAGCAAAACACCTCATGTACCACTGGGCAGATCTGAATTAAGGTTTAAGAAAATAGTGCGTCCACAAGCGATTACCTTTTGCATTCAGCCAGATTAAAGATGGCTGCCACTGTTTATAAACTAACAAACACAAAAAAGACTTTAACTCAGTTGTTTTTTTTCCAGACACCAATCCAAAATGGCATTTGTTGGTAGCCGAGAGCCATTCTCAATATTCTAACGTTGCCTTAAGCTATTGAAGTAAATCCTTTCTGTTATAAAAATATCTCAATTACTGAATGGGTTTTACTGCGATGGACTGTCGACCTGTCCAGGGTGTACCTCATCTGTTTGTCCGGAGACTGCTGGAAAAGCGGATATGGAAAATGGATGGATGCATGAATGGTTTTTAATGAAAATCTATTATTGCCAGTTGAATTAAGAAAACAAAAATATCTTCAAGTCAGTCGATTTCCCGATATTGAGCTAAAACTTTATGTGGTATTACTGAGAGTCCTTCAGACCCAACCAATGGGCTTAAGTGGTCATGCGAAATGTGGGATACACTACATTCCATTACAAATATGACTTAAGTTGCAATCACACCATTATTTTTGTCATAAATGAGTGAAAATGTATGCTTTTTAAAGCTACGTGGATAAGAAATACCCTCTCCCAACCCTACCCCTGTCAGGCTAAGCATTTGTCCACCCACATGCATGGCACACTTACAAGGGTCAGACTGCACTTGACCCAACTCCCTCAAGTAACACTGCAAAAACATCATTCACACTTCTTTAACACAATCTTCTAAGAGGAAAGCGATCTGTCAGAGCAGAGGAGCAAGAGGGAGGAGGAGTACGAGGAGAGGGAGGAGGATTCTGTCCTGCTTCAGTAATCTGGTATTCAGTGTGTATTTTTCATAGGGTGCATTTTTCAACAAACAGTTTAAGTGATATCCAATTCTCCACCTTCCACCTCTCTCTCTTTCTTTAATCCTCCTTTTGTGTCCGTTTTGCACGGCTGAGCTCAACTTGCTTTGCCGTTGCGTTAAGATTTCACATCTCATGCAGTAACACTAATGCAATCCCCCTCTCTTGCGGGGGTATGGAGCAAGCTTTGTGTATGTGTGGGGGGTCACTTGGGTTAAATTCTGGATTTAATGGGAGAAGGCTCCTGGGACACACTGATGTTGTGGGGGAGGTACAGGATCGCTCCCCCCCCCCCCCCCCCCCCTTTTTGCTTCATTCTCACAACATGAAAGAAAAAAGAGGAGAATTTGTCTTTATGTGTCATCTTCAGCGAGAAACTTGGTTCTTACGAGTGAATAAAGTAATAAATACTGAAATGTCAGCAGGTCACTCATCTTCAGCTGTTCCTGTGTTTACTTTATTTAGCTGGTGGTGGAGTTTTGAATTTTTCAGTCCACAAATGTTGTCGTTTGTAGAATTTTGGAATACATTCAGGATCACAGCGACAATATGAGCAAACCTTACCCATAATTCTTGTTATGGTAAAGATCTCTATTTGATATAGCACCTTTTAGCTAGCTGTTAGCATTTTGGTTGTACTCACCGCTCTGGCCAATTCCATTGAGTAGTTTCTCAACGTTGGAATGGTTATGGTTTACCCGGTTTCACACTGAAAGCATCAGTGGCGCGGAATAGCACTGCTTCAAATAGAATCCATTATAGTCTATGAAGTGTTTCAAAACAGCAGTGATGCTTCAATTTCCAGGCCCGTCCCAGAAGAAGCACGCCGCGCCGCTAAAGATAGGATCAGGTTCTATTTTTGCTGCTTCCGGGATGCGTCAATTTCCGCGTTCAACATAGGGCTAGACAGGAAACCACACACAGTTTCAGTGTAAACGCACTGGTAAATTTCAAAATAAAAGTACTGCAGCATTGTAATTTCATATATATGAAGCTTACGTGTGACCTAACGGCTTATTTACTCACAGCATCATTCCAGAAGTGCAGTGGTGTGTTTCTCATGGCTTTAATCCTGGCAGTGGAGAGGAACAACATCATACATGACATCAAACATCAATCAATCAATCAAATGTGATTTCCTTCTTTTTGGTTTAATGGCGGATTTGCATAAACAAACCGTAACCTGAAGTCTCAAGGGATCTTGTAATCTCGCGAGTCCAGCAAACAGTACAGCAAGGAAGCCATGCCGCTACCAAGACTCTCTCAGTGTGAAAAAAGGACCGCAAAGGACCGCTTAGAAGTTTGCAAGTAAACCGTTCCGCTGCCGTTTCGTGCCGTTGATGCTATCAGTGTGAAATCGGCGTTAGAGTTTGAAATGGTAAATGGCCTGTATTTGATATAGAGCCTTCTAGGGTTCTGCAACCCCCCAAAGCACTTAACAACACAATAATTTATTAACCCAGGCACACACACACACTCACACACTGCTGGTGATGAGCTACGTTGTAGCCACAGCAGCCCTGGGGCACACTGACAGAGGCGAGGCTAATGAGCGCCACCAGCCCCTCCAATCGCCTCCAGCAGGCAAGGAGGGTGACGCGTCTTGCCCAAAGACACAACGACCGTGAGAAACTGAGCGGGGCTCAAACCTGCAACTCTCTGATTACAGGGCGAGCACATAACTTCTGTGCCACTGGTTATGGTTATGGTACTTGGTTTGGGTTAAGACTGTTTTTGCAAGTTACACTCTGACCTTCAGTTCAACAAAACTTCATTTTCTTCTTTAATCCTAAATTATATAATAATTTAGCATAATAACCCACACTCGGATCAGCAGCACAGTAACATCTTGAGGCAAATATTGACTTAGCAGCAGTGTGATAAGACTCTTAAACAAGTGTCCGGGAGGCTGTTGCAAACTCTAAATAGATGAAATCATGAATGACTGGAAAAAGTGACACCACAGGATTGCATAGTCAGTGTCTTTTGCAGTCATGTGCTGCTGTGCATCAAGTGTGTGGGCGTTAATTTTAGCGTTTAGCACTTAAAAAAAATAACCTATGAAGGAGTTTACCAGAGTGGTTTCTTGGAGTTGAAATCTGCTGACTGTTACTTTATGATGACATCATTTTAGTGAGATAAGTAGTAAGATGAGTGTCCTTACTGATGGGGGAAGAGGGCAGTGTGTTTCATCCAAGTCAGCAGATCCTCACTTCCCCCTCCACCTCCTGTTTCCTGGTTTCACGCCTCCTACATGACTTGGATGTGACCTGCTTGTTTGGATTGTGATACGACACGGGTGTACAGATGGCATTTGTGCTCATTATTTAATCCAAGCATGGCAAACCCTTAGTATGTCAGTAAGCACTAGTTTAAACGTCATTAACTAAGCAGCATGAGAGCCTAACTCACTGTCTTTTACATCGTTCCTCTATGAGGGAACAGGATTTCATTATCCTCCACACATACTCGGGCCATAAACGGTTCCAGCTTGTTGCTATGGAGCCTTGACTCATGTCAGGGAATACATAAGCAGAAACTGGATCCCTATTATGGATGTTACGGATACAGAGCACGACCTCATATCGAACAGCAGAGAGGCAGCTCCTCTTTAAGGACAACTTTTTGATCTGTACACTTAGATTTGAGAAATGAACTGTTCTGGTGGTTCTTATATAAATGGTTCATTTTCCTACAGGCTGAACTAAATCTGGTCTCAGTTCTTTCTTACATAACATGTAGTTAAACTAAAATACAGCAATTAATTATTTAGGATTTCTGATTAGTGATTCTTGCATTTTTATGTAAAAGATCCTGCAGTCAGGAAAATTCCTGACAATCTCATTCAAAAACACGATTTATACACTGTTCAGTTCAGTTCAGTTCTTTTTTATTCAAACATATACATCCTTACAACTTATCCTTCCAACTATTTGCTTGAAAAGGAGTAAGCAGAAGTAAACACTTATTTAGCCCTACCCCCTTAAATTTAACTCTCATTCATGCACTTTTAGTATTAACTTCAATCAATCAATCAATCAATCAATCAAAGCTTTATTTATAAAGCGCCTTCCGCTTTATAAAATTACTCAGACAAAATATAAAACAAACATCAAACAACAAACCAAACATACCAATACATCAAATAAACCATAAAAATGAACCATAAACAAACCCCACCACATCATATTTACTTTCATAGCATAAATATGTACGTTTCTAATTCACAAAATACGTAACAAACAACCGTAATGCTTCACCATAACATTTTTATATTAAACACATCAAACTGCTTCACATCTGTCATTCCTTCTAGAAATGTTATTGATCTGGAGTGAAGAGATAAAAACACCAACAATAATCTGAACATTTAATTTACTTTTAAACCTCTCATTGATATTTGCTCAGTTTGTGTTTTTAGAATATAAACAGCTTAGTTTGATACATAAGTAGGAAATGCTGAGGAAAAACAATTAGTTAAAAATAATTTTCTTACTATTACATTTATTTATTTGTTTAACTATCATTAGATGTTTTTATTGCCTGTAGCGAAATGGCAAAAGGCGAGTGTTTATGACCTTGCCTGCAGGCTGCAGGTATGTGTGTGTGTGTGTGCGTGCGTGCACACGTGCAAGTTTTTGTTTACATACTAAATTAGCAAACATAAAAATGGCTACAACTCAATGGGTTGGTTTTACAAATATTAAGCATTGGTTTAATGTGGTTACAGCTTACAGCCAACAGATTACACATGGTCTATAGGCCTTGAAATATTATTATTGGTATTTATTGGTAATCAAAACTAAATAGCACTCATTTAAAATTAATTACACCCAAATGAAAAAAAAATTAAACAAAGCTTAATAATATAAATGTAACAATTAGATAATAAGTTGACCCTTATTTTACATGTTGGGTGTGAGGAAGCACAGTGGAGAAGATACTGTAGTTGCATCACATCATGTAGACCACAGGAGTGTGACACCTGATGGGGTTTTACTGTGTGGAATTTACATGTTCTCTCTCATGTGTGGGTGGGTTTTCTGTGTATACTCTGGTTTCCTCTCACAGACCAAAAACATACATTTTGGGATAGGTGGTGGCTTTAAATTGATTTTAGATGTGAGCGAGAGACCCTGTGATAAACTGGTGACCCTTCCAGGGTGCAGAACCTCACCACCCACTAATGGGAGGAGATAGTTACCGGTGTCGGTACAGGATCTGCTTGGGTGCAGGATCGGCTCGGGGTCCTTCGACTGCCGATGATGTCAAAGTAGTTGATTGGCTGAACATGAAGCTTACGGAAGTTACTTTATCACGTTATGATTTTGATTGGTCAGAACTAATTTTGTCGTAGTCTTAGCGGTTGTAGTCCTGTAGTCCAAAAATCTACTTTTTTTTTTGAGAAAATATGTTTGAATTTCTAAAGGAAATGTAAAATATAAGCAAATGATAAACGGTGACCCTCAAAAGCTCTTGATGTTGATGAAATGGGGCAAAATAAAATATAAGAACTTTATTGAAAGACACCAAGCAATATTTTGAATCAAAGAATGTATTTAGATAACAACTAAGGAAATATACAGACGAACTCCACGTTAATACAAACAGATATGGCTTCACATATAAGAACTGTTCTATTTTTTGTCAGTCCGATGTTGGTTTTATGCAGTTTTACATTCTTTACAAAACAAAGATAATATGGTGTTTTATTAACAAATTACATTTATAAAGAAAACATTTAGGTGTTAACAAACAAGAATTTATTAACAAAACTACTGATGTCTTTCCAAAACGTATGTGTGAAAGCCAAGTAGATTTGCAGTAATGTGACGTCATCGGCAGTCGAAGGACCCCGAGCAGATCCTGTACCGACACCGGCTCACTGTAGCCTACTTCGATTGGGATCAATTGGTTTTGAGAAATGGATGGATGGAAGTTGGGTCTGATTTACCTTTGGAGTCTAGTTCTAGCACAGCACTGTTGATCACAACCTGATTTTTAATGTAAAACCAATTAGATCCAACAAAACCTCTTGGAATGCTTCTAATTTACTCTTTCAAGTGCAAGAATGATGAGCAGATTTCTGCAGTAAAGCGGATGTTGTACCGGTCTGTCATGGTGAAGTGAGAGCTGAGCTGGTTTAGTTAAGGTTAAATAAACAAATAGCTCTTAAAGTGACAGTGTGCATTTTCCCTGGCGATTGGGGGCAGTAGATACTTAAATCATTGCAAGCAAGCAGTAGTTTTGTGTTCAAGTAAGACTTTACCAACAGATAGCCATTAGGGTCAAAAATCCTTGGGAGTGCAATAGGGCTGGGCGATATGACGATTTTAGACCGTTTTATGATCTTCACATCTGACGGTCTGTCATTTTTGAGAGACCGTTTTATCACGATTCACAGCTCTGCTGTTGAATTTCTGCCTCTGAATGAAAAGGAACTTACCCCAGGCGAATGACACGCCTTTGTTTGACCCTTAACCAATCAGAGTGAGTCATAGTAATATATTAGTGCCCCGCTTGTTTTCATTTGTGTGTGAACAAACATGGCTTTGCCGCGGCTGAGCGACACGTTCCGAAGAGGAATGCAGGGTTTCCTTAGCGCGCGGCGCTAACAACTTAGTGACGTGACATGTCTCGGAGAAAGCGTAAAAATACGTTGGACGCTTCTTCTGAAGCAGGAAAATAACACTTCTTCTTAAGCAGAGCACGACGTCGCCTCGGCTCGTTCACCCTCTGCCGAGCCGGTGTCGGTACCAGACTGAGCTCGGTCACTGGGTCGCTGGAGCTACCCCGTGACTGCCTGATGGAAAACCAGCGGGTTTCATCAGACTCGTAGTTTCTTGTTTTTGTTGGGGACCCCCTGTAATTTACCGCTCCCTCCTGCAGTCTTCCCCTATTACAATTTAAAATGATTCTGTAAACTCCGTGTATCAATAGAAACAATCTCTGCCTCTGCCAGCTGCAGTAAATGTAGTTTCCAAATAATAAGAGGTGCATTCATCTGTGTATCTCCTTTGATCCGCATTAGTGATATTTTCAGCACCAGAACAGTGAAGCAAAGAAAGATTCCTGAGTTTGTTTGTAATTTTATTTATTAGGTGCATCTAACCTGTTCTATTTTTCTCTGAAATGAGATCAAATCAGTGCTTCTATGGGTTGTCTCCAATCTGCACTGGAAAATTTTACCTTATTTAGAGACTTGTTGCAGAAAATATTCAGAATGCGGAGTTTTTTTGCTACCTCAAGCGATCTCTAAAACCAGTATGGCGTTTAAAGCGTGCCACAACCCGTGCACGCGCATTGGGTCCACAGCGCGCGTGTGAACGGGACTCGCGAGCGAAAATATACATGGCAGCGCGCGCATGAACGGGACTCGCGAGCAAAAATATACATGGCGAGAGGTCATTTGTGCACTGAGAGGGAGCAAACTGTGTCTGTGAGCGCACAAGGATGTGCACAAGTGACAAACCTGCGTGCGCGCGTTGCCAACGAGCACACGGCAGAGGAAAACGTGCGCGCGCGGCAGCCTCTCTGCGCGCTCGGTTTCTAATTCCGCTCGCTCGGCTGTGAGGAGTTTTGGCACTCTGGAGGCGTGGCCTGTGGCAGATCTTCCCTGTCCTCTGATTGGTTAGTTTACCCCGCACTTTACTCTCTACCTATCTATATAAAAAAATCTGAGATTCAGCAGTTGCTGTCATAGCTCAGCTGGGAGAGCGGATGACTCTCACTCAGGTTCGAGTCCGGCCAAGGAACATAGAGTTGATGTCATATTATTCTTTCCTAATTCCTGTGATATTATTTTACAGTTGTGACCGTTCAACTGTCATTAAACGTCCGAATGTTTGCTGGGCAGTGTTTTAAAAAGTGCACATAAGCTAGATGGTTTTAACCAGGTAAAAATAGACTTGTGGGTGTAGGTATGTTCAAGTTTAAAAAGTTCTTGCCTCATTAGTGTATTGTTTATTTTTTTCAGCATTTAATTGACAAATTATCCTTTCAAATAATTAATTGATGAGTTACATAATTGTCCATTTAGAATTGTTGAATGGACTGAGTCAAGTTTGGTGCACTTTATATATTTCAAAACATGTTTTTTTTAAATTATGCATATAAATAATTTTAATGTTAATTTATTGAAATATTTCTATTTTTTCATTACCTCACCCTTGTTTTGACAAAAACAAGACCTTGCTGGATAATATCATGGAGAAACTATTTGTTCACAGTACATGGCTCAGTGAGGATCTGTATACCAAAGGAGGAGATACTCAGAAATCTGTCTGCAGATTGTTACAACCCAGACTGGAAGTGGTGGGCTGTAATAAGAAAGGAGACCAAACAGAGGAGTGGGGGTTCAACAACTGATTTATTTAACCAAAGTAAGGATTTACTAAAGCAAGTTAGTGAACAGAAAATGGCCAGTGAGGACTCCACCACACAGGAGAGACCCAGTGAAAGCAGAAAAACAGTAGGCTTTGTAGGCAGCACCACACCCTGAGCCCAGGTGCCTCCAAGGCTGCTTAACGAGCTGCCTACAACAGAAGAAAAACACAATTAAACACAAATGAAAACCCAATGAGACGGTGGGGGCATCACAACATGTTCAGGACTACCCAAACACCAGTAATTCTTGACTGCACTGATCTGAGGTGTCAATGGCCATATTCCCCTCTCTTCCAGAGTCATATATTTTCCTCAAGTTCAACTGCACTCTGAAGAGGCTGATTTGGATTGTGCCACATAGGCCAGTGACCTTTGTCTCAGCACTGTATGCTGGAACTATCAGCGACCAACCTGGGAATCTGGTGTGTTGAAAATGCTACAACTAGAGATGGTCATCATGGTAGACAGGGGTTTCGTCATTGATGACATTGTGCCCTGCAAAGTGTACAGGCCAGCTTTTCTTTCTGGCAAACCTCAAATGTCTGCATGTAAAGTTATAGAAACAGAAGCCATAACATCTCTGAGTGCATGTGGAGCGCTCCATTCATCTGGTCCAAGAACACTAGGATTTTGATTGTTATTCCCCTCCTTGCATTTGTAAACAATCAGCTATATGCTGTGGTTTTTCTCCTTACCAACTTTTAAAATAGCCCACTAGTGAAGGCCTGGGCAAAGAAGCCTGATGTCTGAGAACCTCAACATATGTACGGCAACCACACCGTATATTTACACACTTTCATAAAGAAGCTGCATATCAAGCTTTCATTCAGATGACCTTCAACAGTGCTGCACCCTGCTGAGGGACATCCGAGTAAAACCTTGAGATGGCCATTTTCTGTTCACTAACTTGCTTTAGTAAATCCTTACTTTGGTTAAATAAATCAGTTGTTGAACCCCCCACTCCTCTGTTTGGTCTCCTTTCTTATTACAGCTCACCACTTCCAGTCTGGGTTGTAACAATCTGCAGACAGATTTCTGAGTATCTCCTCCTTTGGTATATAGATCCTCACTGAGCCAAGTACTGTGAACAAATAGTTTCTCCGTGATATTATCCAGCAAGGTCTTGTTTTTGTCAAAACAAGGGTGAGGTAATGAAAAAATAGAAATATTTCAATAAATTAACATTAAAATTATTTATATGCATAATTTAAAAAAACATGTTTTGAAATATATAAAGTGCACACGACTTGACTCAGTCCATTCAACAATTCTAAATGGACAATTATGTAACTCATCAATTAATTATTTGAAAGGATAATTTGTCAATTAAATGCTGAAAAAAATAAACAATACATTAATGAGGCAAGAACTTTTTAAACTTAAACATACCTACACCCACAAGTCTATTTTTACCTGGTTAAAACCATCTAGCTTATGTGCACTTTTTAAAACACTGCCCAGCAAACATTCGGACGTTTAATGACAGTTGAACGGTCACAACTGTAAAATAATATCACAAGAATTAGGAAAGAATAATATGACATCAACTCTATGTTCCTTGGCCGGACTCGAACCTGGATCCTGCAGAGTGAGAGTCACCCGCTCTCCCAGCTGATCTATGACAGCAACTGCTGAATCTCAGATTTTTTTATATAGATAGGTAGAGAGTAAAGTGCGGGGTAAACTAACCAATCAGAGGACAGGGAAGTTCTGCCACAGGCCACGCCTCCAGAGTGCCAAAACTCCTCACAGCCGAGCGAGCGGAATTAGAAACCGAGCGCGCAGAGGCTGCAGAGCACGCAGAGAGGCTGCCGCGCGCGCACGTTTTCCTCTGCCGTGTGCTCGTTGGCAACGCGCGCACGCAGGTTTGTCACTTGTGCACATCCCTGTGCGCTCACAGACACAGTTTGCTCCCTCTCAGTGCACAAATGACCTCTCGCCATGTATATTTTCGCTCGCGAGTCCCGTTCACGCGCGCGCTGCCATGTATATTTTCGCTCGCGAGTCCCGTTCACACGCGCGCTGTGGACCCAATGCGCGTGCACGGGTTGTGGCACGCTTTAAACGCCATAGTACAGCCGCACATCAGAGCCGTATTTGAGCTTAACTATCCACTACATGAGCAACTGGGAGCTACATAGTATTTTGAACAAGTTAATGTTTGCACAATACGTTTGCAATTGACATGTTTGCACTTTAAATATGTTTACGATTTTAATTTATGTTAAGTTACTTGAAAAACGAGAAAAACTGATTTTTGTAATTGTTTCTCTCAGGGCGTTTATCATCTCTGGTGTGAGTTTAAAATATAAGTGTGTTAGTGTGTTGTAGAGCTGAAACAACTAATCGATTTAATCGATTATAATCGATTATTAAAATAGTTAACAACTTTTTTAGTCATCGATTAGTTGTTTAATAATCATATTTTACCGCATAAAGTCTATTTTTTACCACAATCTGACATCGGTTACAAGCTGTTAAATTTGCCGCCAGTGTGTGGCAGTAATGAGCCACTGATCTACCAGTGGAGCCGTAGAAGAAGAAATGAGCCAATGGGTGCCCTCGGTTTTCATGACGTATCACGTTACTGACGCTCATCTTGCTGTGAGAGATGGCGGAACAAGAGGAAATACGGAAGAAAAATAGAAGCGACAAAACTGAAGAGAAACCCCGGACAAAAACCTCACGAGTATGGGAGCACATTTGAGACGAAAGCATGTGGGGGCTGATGCAGCAGAGGAAGAGCACCGCGGTCAAGTGAGCCGTCATTTGGAAGAGCCAGCCCGGTAAGTAACAGAAAATAAACAAGCTGGACTTAGTGTTTTAGCTGAGTTCGTTATAGTGGATGTTAAACATGTTTTTTTGCCGCGTCAGTCTGCGGTGTTCTACTTCTGATTGACTAGATGCAATCGTGAATCTCCTCCGTGTTGTGTATCATGCGCTTGCCAAATTTAGCACGTCTGTTTATAAGAATGTTCTCGTTAAGAGAAAAACGGCACAAACCCATAACTATGTTCCTCATTCAAAAAAGGACAACTCCGCGGAGAAAAATATACAGACAAGCTGTGTCCAGGTGAATATAACGCGGCATAGTTGTACACTTTCAATTTTTAAATACAGGAGAAATTCAGAAAAAGTCATTTTTTTACTATTAAAAGGCTGTTTTACTATCTAACGCTGTAAAACGCCTCACAACACATTTTTATCATGTTTCTTAAACAGTATTACACAAAATAAACATTTTTCACATTTCTCTGGCTAATTTAAACACTCCCGACTCAAAGTAAAAACCTCATGAGCTTCTTACTTAGAGCTTTTTAATAGTAAAAATGTTTTACTTTTTTTCTGAATATCTCCTGTTGCGGGCTATTTTGTAGAACGTAACCCTCAAAGTAAATGATCACTGTATATTGTTAATTAATTCAAATAATATAATATTGATTTAGTGTTGTAGTGTGTGTGCTGCTTTATTTTATATGTGTACTTATTTCAGTCTATTTGTGTTTCTTATGCAGAAAAAAACAAGCAACGATGGACAACTACATGGGGAAGAAGACACTCACCCCCCAGCAATTCATACCACTTACAAACTCTATTCTAAACATGCTGGTAAAAGACATGAGGCCACTATCCATGGTGGAAGGAGCAGGCTTCCAGCTAATGCTAAAAATTATTCTGGACTGATATTTTGCACTGTTTAGCTCATTTTATACTGCTGACTGTGTTCATGTGCAATAAAATAGATTGCAGTCAACTGCACAATTCTCTTATGTTTTTTTGTTCTTAACTGAAATGCATCCATCACTTGTATAGGTTAAATAGCTAAACAATAACAAACCGATTAATCGATTAATCGAAAAAATAATCGACAGATTAATCGATTATGAAAATAATCGTTAGTTGCAGCCCTAGTGTGTTGATTATCCCTAATATGAATAAATGTTTATTTATTCAATGTTTCTCTTCTTTAATACGCAATTGAAGTTATGCTATTCATGGATAAAAAATCGTGATAAAATCGAAATCGTGATAAAATATTGGAAAAATCGTGATATTCTATTTTTGCCATATCGCCCAGCCCTAGAGTGCAACCTCCAGCAAAATAACAAGAACACCAGATTCCCTTTCATCACTTGCAATGAGTGAATAGGTAAATGTGTAAAAGACCAATGTTTATTAATGCTGAAAGTTTTGTAACCGTTTGTTACAAATCAGTAAATGCGTTCTGTCCTCACGGGTTTCCATAAAGGAAACATGGCATCCAATATTGCGTCGCCCAGAGACTTAGGCCCACTCCCATGTATTTTAGATGCGATTTTTATGGTTATATGTTATGACACTGCCAACATTTTTCAACAGCGGGGTATCTTTTAATTAATTTACAACAACATGTCAATGGATCTTTCCAGAGATTAATGGTAAAAACTACACATTGCCACTTTAATGTTGAAGGGTTCTCCATTATTGTTCCAACCCTCAACAGAACTCAGGTCATTAGATTTTTCGAGGAAACACTGACAGCTGTTCTGTCAGCTCCCACACCTTGTAAGGAATCCCAGCTGGTGATGGTGGAGGTTATCTGCCATCCTGAGTCCTCCTGTGAGCTTATTCTTTGGTGTTGCCCCAACTTTTGCTTCAATCATAACTTTCAATCAACAGCTGCATTCTTTTGAGAAAAGATTGTGGTCAGAAATCCTCTTGAATAATGATATACTACAATGGTTTTTTTTTTGTCACCAACAGTGTTTTTCTTCAGATAAAGATATTTAAACATTAACTGATTCAACTGCTGAGCTCCAGAGTCTGATGCACAAGAAGAGCATGCATGTGGAACAGTTAGAAGTTGCCTGATACTGCTACACCCTAAAAAAACAACAACAAAAAATAACACACAGATTCCCCTCCTCCGTCTTCAACTTTGAGGGGATGACACGCTGTCGTTCAAACGAAGCTGCTTCCCTCAGATAATATTCTGAGGTCCTCTGGGACTCTCCAGAGACTCCAGGCAGACAAGATGTGCTTGTCTGATAAAAGGAAGTAATGTGTACAAGTGTAAACATTCATTTATATCCTCTCAGTTTTTGTTTGCTGATCTGGCCCGATCTGGATCTGACTGGATGTAGGTTTTTCTGTCTTGTGGAGCCATCTGGAAATTCAAATTAATTTCTTCTAAAGAGGCGTTTTATATCAGATGCCTGGAGATGCACTTTGCAGATCTTTTTTTTTTCTTGCACTGTTTCAGGAGGTTGAGGGTGTGCTGTGCATTTATAAAAAGGTGTTACAGCTAGTGATAGGAATTCCGGCTCTTTTTAGAGAGCCGGTTCTTTTGACTCAGCTCACCAAAAATAGCCGGCTCTTTTGGCTCCCAAGTGGCTCCTCAGATTTTCTGTTGCGTAGAGTACATTTATAACCAAAATAATGCTAAACTATATGTACAATAATTTACTAATGTAAAAAAAAAGCAATATATCAAATATTTATCATTTCTATGGATTTAATAACTGAACACTTTAAGAAATCTCCACTTCCCTACTGCTGGCGCTCATTTTCTCACCGTCTTCGTCGCACTCTCCTCTCTCTCTTGCTCGCCTTTTTCCTCCTCCTCATTCCCTCTCATCTCCCTCCACCCTCATGTGCTCTGTTGTGTGTCTGTCTGAGTCTGATCCTCCCTCTTCCCTGCCCCTACTGCTCTGTGTGGACAGTTTGGACACACAGTTACACATGTTGACCAATCACCTGTAGCTTTCACCAAGGCAAGGGGGGATGGGGGGGGGGGGGGGGGGGGGGGGCGGCTCCCAATGACGAGCCGGATCCCGTCGCTCACTTCAAAGAGCCGGCTCTTAGAGCTGGTTCGTTCGCGACCGACACATCACTAGTTACAGCATCATTCTGGGCTTTATGTTTCCTGGGGTAACATTGACTGAATTTACTTTATCATAAGCAGCCAAACTGAATCAGGTCTTCAAGTTGGGATACCTTAGCATGGGTTTTTGCCGATGACCCATATTTCCTGTTGGGCTTTAGTCAAGCTGAATGGAGACCCTCAAAATTTGTTGCATGAGTTATGATTGCTTTTTCAGTTTGTGTAGTTTTGGCTCAAAAAGAAAGGTGGTGGAGTTGGGGGACTTCCTCTGATGCTCTGAGAGTGATTCTCTATTACATTAAACAATATGGAAAACAGAGGTTGGATGGTTGACGACTAATGCACGAAACAAGAATTTTGCCTCTAAAATCTATCATCAGTGACAGTAAGAAGCATTTACTGTTGCTTGCAGAGACTTCATCATTAAACTAAGGTCCAGATGAGGATCAGAGCCATGGGTGGAACCAGAATACACCCTAGGATGAAGTCATCCATTCAACCAGACAAACAGTGAAACGGTCAAATACATCACTTCCCAAAACAAGTTTAAACGGTTGTATTTGTCATGATTTTTACAAGAAATCACAGATGTAGCACACTGGTTAACGTAGTATGTTGACACCTTCCTGCTATTTCTGTGCCTGTAGTTGTGAAAGTTTAAAGAGGAATGTGAATTAACTGAGAAATTCCTTCTTAGGTCTGTGGACTTACTTCAGGCTTTAGTGGTGTTACTGTTCAGCTTTCAAAGGAGCCACGTGATGTGGATAAAGAGTTTCTTGATTAAGCCTCAGTAATGTTATAGAGTTTTATCTAAAAATGAGCTTTGTGATCCCATGTTTTGCTCTCTCAAAGTCTTGTCCTGAGTCCAAAGGTCAACGATTGGCCAGAGTCTCCCTTCCAATGCCTGGGACACACTTTCCCCTGGGAGGCAGAAGAGTGTGATCCCCTAATATTCAGGATCTCCTCAATCTGCAACTCCATATGTATTTTCTCAACTTTTCATGCGAGAAGAGAAACATGACAGTGTAGCATACCAAAAGTCCAAGTATTTCATCAAAACGACAAGAAGTTACCTTTTAACTTCTGACACTGTCATGTCGATATGAAGAAATGAACTTGAGCCAATATTCTTAACAAATCCTGCATGCGTCAAGGCTGCAAGATGCAGAACTTCTTATCATTTCCTCTCTGAATAAAGTCTTCCCTGGCTCACATAAATGACTTAAAAACTTCAGATAATCATATTTTGTTGAATGAAAAATATGTTTAAATCCAAAGTGTTTGATTAATGTTTCCTATACTTTACATTGTGAGTTAAAATGAATATTTTTCCTGTAATGATTCATTTCTGATCTTAAATGACACCAGATTAGTACTTGTTGATTTTAATGTTAAATCTATCAGTATATTAACACCTCATAATATTATTACTAATGTTTAAACATTTGTGCTTCAATTAATCTGTTTAACATTTTCACTTCACACTAAGAAATAACCTCTCTAACTATCTGATTGAAGAAGGGATCTTCTGAGGTATTTTGGTAACGCCCTTTAAACTTGACAAATTCTGATTCGTCTGAATTTGTCAACAACAGTTGATAAAAACAGAGATCACTTCCTGATCTAGTCAGTTGAGCAAGTATTTGGAACCATCTTCTCTTTTGACTCAAATTCAAAGCCACTCTGCAACGCTTGCGAGTGATATCAGACACTACAGTCTCAGACGTGGAACGTCTAACTTGCCAACCCTGGTCTCATCTCATCTCATACTCTTTAATATGCCTGTAGCCACAACATCCAGTAAACTCACCACTCCTGGCTGGCTCGCCATTTATGTAGTGATTACAATGTCCAGAGCTGTCAACATCTCAGGGATAATCTCATCCACTTCTGTTCAACTAAGAAGCTTTTTGACTATTTTAGCAATCTTTGACAAAACATAGACCTTCAGTCTCCTCAGTGGAGGACATATTGACCAGATTAAGGAGATTCCCATAGTGCTCCTTCCTTCTACCATCTGGCAATATCCCTGGAGAGTCAGCTCCCCCAAGTCCAAGTTGATGTCTCTTGACCAGAAAAGTGTTTCAGGTAGGGAGCAAGTATTTGCTCCAAGCAGAGAAGTTCCAGTATCTTCGTCTCTTGTTCATGAGCGATGGTAGGATAGGTCTAGATGGATTGTGTCTTGATCAACAATAGTGAGGGAATTTCTCTAGTCTGATGTGATGAATAAACTGAGCTGAAAGGCGATGCTCTTGATTTACTGATCCATCGCAACTCAGAACCTCATCAGCGACCGTGAGATTTGGGTCCTTGAGCTCAGCAGTCCCAGGTTTAGAGTTACAGCAAGGAGCTCCGTCATCTGGAGCTACAACTTATCGAAATAAGTCAGCTGAGAATTTCCAGGCATCTCCCTCTGGGAGGAGACCTTTCACTCCCAATTACCCAATCTTGGATAATCAATGGAAAATGTATGAATGGAAGTGTTATTCAATCAGGAAAAGAGGCCAAGCCTGTTTGAGCTGTCTTCACTTCATAATTTCTAACATCTTTATGTCTTAACTTGGGTATATTTCATATAACAAAAAATAAAACAAATTAATATTGATTCTAGATTTTCTTTGTGAGTTACTTCAGTAGATTTTCAGTTTTCAGTTTTTTTACCAAAGTTGCACAACTCCAATACTCTTATCAAGACAGGAGGCATCGTATTGATGAAACAGGAGGCTCTCATGTTGCCCATTATCACTAAATTATCCTCCCGTTAGAGCGCTGGTCCTCAGCTGTCTAATTGATCAAACAAAGTAAAAGCTAGCTAATAGAACAGGGGAGCGTCAGGCCTCTATGGTAACACACTTTGGAAAAATTAGATAATAAGATAATAATGGATCAGATAATTTGGTAATGAGATGCTGCTCATATGTATAACATGTCTAACTCACACAAAAATCATTTTTTATCCTCCCAACACAGTTCCTGTGCCTGAAGAATATCAGGACCTTCCTAGGGACATGCAGCGACACATTCGGGATAAAGAAAAGTGATCTGTTTGATGCTTTTGATCTTTTTGATGTCAGGAACTTTGGGAAGGTAAGGAAACTGCTTTTTGTTTGGTGACTTACAGTGATCATCCATGTCGGTTTTTAGCTCTCAGGCTCTTAGATCGGATTATACAAATGTGAGGACGTTGTTGAGCAAAAACTAAAGATTTATCTAAATCTAGCTCCTAATAATGATTTCTTATGACAGAAATTCCAGTTGCTGCTTTGCTTTATGGCAAATGTTCCGTTCTCCATTCCTTGTCATATAGCTGTATTCTTTACATACCTAAACTTTGAAGCCAAAGCTGAAAAAGGCACCAGCATGACCCAGCAGTTTAATCGCTTCCTCTCATTAAGGTGAAAATGCCTCAGTGTGCAGACTTTACGAGGGTTTAAAAGTAGAGCTCCAGGTTCATTACTTGTAAAGTGCTCTTATTCTGCTGCTTGCAGAGCTGCTAAAGTGTCTGTGGCTCTCCGACAGCCCCAACGCTGCCCACAAAACATTCTCAGGTAGTTTTAATTAGAAGCTGCAACCTTTAGAAAAGATACACATGACCAGAGATATCAAGGTTGATTAGCTGTCGCTGGGTGCGTGTGTTTCAGAAGGAGAGTCACAGAAAATATCTGTGTATCATTCAATCTTTCCAGTTTCGTTTGAAACCAAGTAGAAAAGGTAAAATGTTTTGCTTTTTAAAGGGGATGAAGAATGTAAACTAGGGCTGGGTGATATTGCCCAAAATCAATATCACGATATATTGAGGATTTCACATCAATAACAATAAATGGACGATAACTATAGATATGCGCAGAGACAAAAGTTGTCCACTAGATGGGGCTGTCACATGTATTACGATGAGTCACATTTTTATGTAACTCAAGGTGGTACAGCTTATTAAAGGGACATGAACGTTGTCAATCTACACACATCTTTTCATTTTTTTATAATCAAGTTTATTGACATGAGAAAAATTATCTCGATAAGGGTCACACAGTTCGATAATGATAGATTTTCGATTTATCGCCCAGCCCTATTGTAAACAACATGTTCTTGTTGTTTGTGAATAAAGACAGCTTGGGTGGTCAAAAGTAGCATGCCAAAAAGTCAAAGCCGAGTGTGACCTACTTATTATGTAAATTAGAAAGATTAAAAATGAAAGAGAAAAACTTCTTTTTTTAGAAACCTCTCATAAAAATGTCACAATGTGTGATCCCCACTTCCAATCTGCAGAGTCCAATGTCTGAGGCCTTCTGGTTTAAACCAACCAATCAGCAAGCAGCCCATTAGCATATTCATGTCCTGGCCATATGGGAGGGGTAAACAGCTCTTTTCAAAGCCAAAAGAAATTTTCTTATGCTACTTAAGGTGCTTTTATAAGACACACCATGCCGGCAAATCGTCGTAATATTACCACAATGGTATGTCTATAAACGCGCCGTGCCGGCATGGCGTTGCGCAAATTTTGCGGCATTCGTTCTGCCTTGCTCGGTAGTAATATTGCTGCATGAGCCCCTCGCCTCTGATGGCTAAACGCGTGTCAGCTCCCTTTGGAGCGACTGTGGGAGCCCCCCCCCCCCCCCTCCCCCCCCAGAGTGGTGAAAACACTGGCTGAGTGGGGTGTCAAGCGGGACAAAAAGCAGGTCACATCAAAGCTAAAGGTCCTGAAAAAGAAATTTCATCAGTCTGACGTGTCTTCCATCTGACGCTGAATGCACGACCCTGTACGGCACATGTGGGGGTGGGGGGTGGGGGGGGCAGCGACCTCCATATATCCCGTCTTGGTTGGAGAGGTGCCTGATGGCAGTTTATTCTAGCTTCAGCTTTGCTACTATAAATGCCAAAATTCTTCCCAGGGAGCCGCAGCATATCCTGTTTTGCAAACGCTATGGTCCTGTAAAAACTGCTTTAGAGATTCAAAGCAGTGTTTTAGATTGTTGATAAACTGCATTCTTTGTCCCCTTTAATTGTTTTAGAGTCTGATACAAACGTGTGATGAGGGCTGGGATTTAGCAGTCTGTGTCACCCACTGTCCCAGACCCGCCCTCCCAGTCCTCCAGGCAACGCCTCTTTGTAGCGCATTTTTCAAACAAGTAAAGTGGGTGGAGTAAGATTCTGGTAGGTGGGTGACTTACTCTTTAAATACTATTAGTTCTGATTGTTACTCATTACCATAATGTTCTGTAAGCTGGAGACAGAAATACACCTTAGGCATGACATGTCCACATCAACCTGAGCAATGAAAAATTAAAGAATAATGCACCATTTTTTTTATTAAACAGTAAATAGTGTAATGTAAGGTAATATTACTAATAGTGCAGAGATAATAACAATACTGTTTTAATAATAATGTAATAATGATTGTAAACTAATATTTTTTTACTTTTTATTCAATCATCCTCATCTGAAACTAAAATTAAAAATATAAAAAATGACCTTTTCCAATGTTTTGATTTTAGGTTTTGAATGGAAAGTGTAGAGAAAGAATGAACTACAGATTCAAAAAGATGGATGGGAACTTTAAATACATTTTGGTCACATTTGTTCCCAGAGACATATTTTTGACCTTTTCCAAGGTCAGATTATTTTGTTTATTTACAGTCATGTTAAATGTGTGTTATTGTATTCACATTAAGTAAATAATAAAATCTAAAGTGTTACTTGTGAAAAAACAAAACAAAATTTTAAACTTTAGTGACGATGAGACAGAATCAACGATCCACATTAAAAAGCAGCTGAGTGAGGTTTGTCTGCTCGTCTGAGCTTCCCTTTTTGTTTCAAAGCCACAGGTCAGGCAGCAACGCTCTTTTAGAGAACAGCTGATGAAAGACAGCAGCTTGTGTAATTCTAGGCCTTTGAAATGACTCTTTAGATTTTGAGAAACAGCTCTTAACACAATTTCTGTGGTTTAACCAAATGTGTTTGTTACTTTGAAAATGTACTTTCTTTGGCGTCTGTCCACATAATGAAATGACTCACTATCTCCAGTCAACAATATTCTTTACATGATTTGAAAAAAGCAATTTATTTTTATAGACTATTAATAATGCAGAATAAATGGAGATAACAGGAACAAGAAAGTCCTGAGAGGACTGGAGGAAAGAAATGAGAAACATAATGTTTTTATCTGTGTTGTGGCTAAATCACCAGCTGAGAGAATTAAAGCGTCTATTCATTAAGTCATTTATAATTAAAACACTTTTGGACCGCTGGTGAGTTCTTTCTTCATGTGTGGAAATCTTCTCATTGGGTGGTTGAGGTTTAGCGAGGATATGCTAATAGGAATCTGCTCCTGGGAAACAGGACTCTAATAAGGGAAAGGGGAGCTTCCACAGGTTTACTTAAATTGTTTTTGTGGTTTTGTTTTCTTCAGGGTTTCTATTCAAACTTTAACCCCCGTACGTACCACTGAGACGATCAGCGCCAATATCATGTTTTTAGTGCAAAATGTGGAAATACTGGGAAACCTCTTAGCTTAGCTTGGGTATGATGGTTTTAATGTCCGAAATGTTAAATAATAATTTTATTTGCATATTTTTCATACATTCTTATTTAAATAAAATAATAGTAAATTGTGGGTGTTCTGACACATAATTAATATATCTAGTGAAACGGCTCAAATTTCTTTTGCCATAAGACATCTGGGTAAATCTGGCGATACAATATATATCACAGTACAGGGGAAATTATGCTTTTTTTGCAATCAAAAAGCAAAATGATATTTGCAGTTTTTAAGACTGAATTTCTTTGTGAAACTCGGGTCTGATGCTTTCAAGACACATCTGGTGTTATCATGAGATCTCGTTGCTCCGTCAGAATGAAGGAAGTAAGAACTGCTACCACCTAGCAGTCGGAGTTCAAATTGCACCACACAAAAGGATAACAATAAATGTTTAATGTAAATTCTCAAATTGGTGCTCGCTACAGAACCACAAAGGCGGAGCTGCACCAGAAGGTGGAGCTGCACCAGAGTCAGCCCCGCCCATTCCAGAGTCAGCCCCGCCCATTCCATCAGAGTCAGTCCAATTCCTTCCAGTTGTCAGACTTGATAGCATTCTGGAACCAGAGAGGATGTTATAGCTAATATCATCTAAAAAGCAAGATTGAGGACGGAGTTGAGAGGTTAACTGAACCGTTTTTGTAAAGGTTCCATATAATAAAAAATCTAACTTTTGGAAGTTTTTATCATGTTATATTGCCATTTCCTCATAAGAAACACGCCAAAGCCATTTTTGGCCTCATTCATGCATTTTCCTCCCATCTCAGCTTCAGTTTGGTCTCCTCCCTCGAAGCGGGTCTGGTCTTGGTTCTCAAATCTGGATATTCTGTGAATTTTCTGACAAATTATTTCTGAAATGACCTATTGAGACACCGGCGGAAAAACCATACATCCCATCTACAACGACACACTGGATGGCACAATTACATGTAACGCCACTTGTTTATTATCAGATGTAGTAATGAAGTGGTTGTGGAGTCAGATTGACATGCAGTTTTGCGCAGGCTCGTCTCCCAGAAGCGGAAGTATTAGGTAGTTTAAAACTCTTTTTCTTCTTTTCTAGCTACACTTGCCAGAACTATGTTTACAACAATTTATTGGTATATCGTTTACAATATAATGACTAATGTGTGTTTTTTATTTATTTATTCATTTATTTAGCCAGTGTGAGTCCATTTGTGAGCAGAGTATCAACTAAAATGCTGTTTAGGAACGACCAAATTCAAAGAACTTTTAGAGACATAAATATTTTGCTAAAAATAAACATTACAACTAAAATATAAACAAATTAAATGTTTCAGCTGGCTAAATAGATTGCTGCCAACCCCACCGGGAGTCGAACCAGCATCAGCTGAGGGGAAAGCAAAACTTAAGTGAGACAATCTTGCCACTGGACTACCAGAATTCTTTCAATAGCCTTAAATGCTGTTGTACGCGGCTTTTGTTGGAGCGGCTGTGGGCAGATATTCACTAAAAGAAAACTTTATTTCGGGATATATTCTGGCTTTGTCATGTAGCAAGTTATATTTTTCTTGTTTAATTGGAGCATAGAACATAGCATTAACAATTGTAAACTAGTAACAGCCGTAATTCATGTGGGTCAGGTTAGTTTGCGATAAAGTTGAAAAAAAACAGAAGAAGTCAGTGGGCTAGGCTGCGTTTGCGTGAATGGGCGGGGCTGACTCTGGTGCAGCTCCGCCTTTGTAGTTCTGCAGCGAGCACCCTCTCAATAAATTGATACACTGCCTTTAAATATCGATTCAGTATCACAATATTTTAGTATATGAATATTCTTTTGCATCCCCACATATCGTTGTAAATCTGCTCTCAGTATAAAAGTTAGACTCTTCAGCTGTATGGAGTTAGCATGTTCTCCATGAGCACCAGGAGTGAAATTTATTCCAATTTCCTCCCACAGCCCCCGAAACATGCTTGTTAGGTTAATGAGTAAACCTTAATTGGCTTTAGGTGTGAGTGCTCACGGGTGTGTCCCACATCTCTCTCATTGACTGCTGGAGAGATGCACCAGGATTGAGTGAATCCAGAAAATGGACGGGTGGATCATTGAGTCAGAGCAGGTCACATCAGAAATCTGTAATGGTTTTAATCAGGCTTTCTTGCTTTATTATGAATGTCATGATCTTAGATTGGTAAAGGAAATCCTACATATCAACATTTGAATCAATTCTTCTGCACGCTACAGTTGATAGCATATATATGTTTGATTATTGCAATCACAGATTTGCATTACGCTGCAGGAGAATGATTTTCTTATTCTAAATCGTTTCTGTTTCTCTGACCTGTTTGTGTTTAGTGCAGGAATCACACTGCCCTTGTTTTCCTCCTGTGATTCCACTTGGCTGTAGTGGAGCCTTTTGATGATTTAAACTTGACACTTTGCTCAGAGGGAATATAACATACTGAACTCTGACTGCTAGTGATCCTCGCTCGGCTAGTTCTGCAGCACCTAATGGAGTGAGGAGAGGAGGGAATGGGCAGAGCTGCCATTCAGCATTTATTCCCTCTTTTTGTTTTAAAAATAGCTGCTGGACACCTTCTGAATAAAATATAAACCTTGCTTGTTTGTTTTAGAGCGGGTTTTGATAGTCTTCTTGATAGAGTCTTGTTTTAAGAGACATGCTGGAAATAATTCTTGATTCTGCAACGATTCACTTCCTTTGGAAGGAGCACCAAAGCAAGGGCCATCATTAAACACGATTAGAATCAAAAGCAGAGTGTGATTTCACAAATGTAACTGAGCAACATCCTCCAACTGTTGGCGATTCAAAGTGTTGCTGCGAAACACAACCTATTAATAGGAAAAGAGAGACAAATGCAGCGGGTTGGTCTGCTGCCTCACTGCAGGAACATCTGGTTTACACATCTGTCTTATTGACACGTTTGGGCCTGTTGGTTTTTTAGTGTAAAGTGAAACCTGGCTGTAGAGGCCATGCATGCACACACACACACACACACACACACACACACACACACACACACACACACACACACACACACACACACACACACACACACACACACACACACACACACACACACACACACACACTAGTTTGTATGGCTAATTTCCCATAAACAGATATTGTTATTATAAAAATGACAATAATTTACATATTTTAGCTTTGCTGATGCTAAACTGAGGCTAAAGTTTATCTTTTAGAATTCAAGTCTTTGATTTGTTTATAAGCTTTTTTTTGAAAAACGTGGCATGATTTGTCTAATCGCAGATTGGCCAATCTGGGTCAGAGAATTGGTTGTTTTTCCTTTGGTTCCTGAATGTGTCACAGGCGTGCCGGTGAGTGAAGCGGAGGTAGGATCCACATGCGGGTGCAAAGGCAGGCTGGCAGACAAGCAGGAACGGTTTACAAAAGGTTTAATATCAGAACATGCTGGACTATAGAAACAATGAACCAACAAGAGACACAGGACTGAAGGGGTTTAACTACATGAGGGCTGGGAGCTTGGGTGATTGGAAAACGAGAGGCAGGTGGGAGCAATTAACAGAGACACATGACTAAACAGAATGGGGAGACAAGACAGGGTGTGACAGACCCCCCCCCCCCTCAAAGGACAGATCCCAGACGCCCACAGGAACACAGAGCAGGGCGGGAGGAGGGGGGCCAGGAAGGAGGGCCAAGAGGAGCTGAGGGACCGGTGGAGAAGAGACAGGAACCAGTAAAGTCCGGGGACCTGCGTCTGGGGCAGAGGAGGAGACGACGACGGGCTCTTGGGGGCCTGCATCTGGGGCAGAGGAGGAGACGACGACGGGCTCTTGGGGGCCTGCATCTTGGGCAGAGGAGGAGATGACGACAGGCTCTGGGAGGCTCGTGTCTGGCGAGGGCAGGACCGGCGGTGACAGGAGGCATAGAAGCTGCAGGAGACGTCCTTGACTTCTGGACTGGTGGCATCGGCGTCGGCCTCTGGACTGACGTCATCGTCGACCTCTGGGCTGGAGGCGTCGTCATCAACCTCTGGGCTTGAGGAGGAGCCGTCCACCACTGGACTGGAGGAGAAACCGTCGACCTCTGGACTGGAGGGGACGTCGACCTCTGGACTGGAGGGGACATCGATCTCTGGACTGGAGGGGACATCGATCTCTGGACTGGAGGGGACGTTGACCACAGGGTCGGAAGGGGTGTCGACCACAGGGCCGGAAGGGGCGTCGACCACAGGACTGGAAGGGGCGTCGACCACAGGACTGGAAGGGGCGTCGACTTCTGGACACGAGGAGGCGTCGATTTCTGGACACGAAGGGGCGTCGACCCCAGGGCTGGGGGCGTCGACCTCCGTCGACTTCTGGTCCAAGGGCATCGACTTCTGGACCGTCGACCTCTGGACCATCGGCCTCTGGACCGCCGGCTTCTGGAGTGGAGGAGGAGCTGCTTCAGACGGGACCACTTCCTTGGCTGGAGCCGCCGGACTGGGCTCTGACATCTGGACAGGCCGGCCCAGGGGAAGAGCCTCTTGGGTCACCGCTGGAACTGGAGCTGACTGAACTGGTGGCGCCGGTAACTGGGAGAGCAGGGAGGATAGATTGTCCAGCTGGAGCTCCTGGAGACTGAGGCTCGGATGGAGTTGGGCCAGCTCAGCTCGGAGACCGGCAAGCTCTGCTGGGTGGACTGCGGGCTCGTTCCTTTGGCCTGGAGACGAGGGAGCTGCTGACTGGACCGAAACCTTCTCCTGGTGATTCGGGGAGGATAGGGTGTCCAGCTGGAACTCCTGGAGGCTGACGAGCCGACGGAACCGGTCAAGCTCCGCCTGGAGGCCGGCGAGCTCTGTCTGCTGGGCTGTAGGCGTGGTCCCTCCACCTGCAGATGACGGAGGCGCGACCGCAGATCTGATTGGGGGCGGGTCCAAGCTGGCGCACCGAGCCGGGGCAGCGGCGAGCTCGTGGCTCCGTCCTGGCACAAGGGGTGACGGTGGAGCCCGGCATCTTTCCCTACGCCGTGGGCCAACACCGGGGGAGCACACAGCCAGTCTGGTGCCCAAGTAGCCGGAGCGGTCTAGCTGCGTCTCCCGGTCCAACCTCCCATCTAGCTCCGGGAGGGTGGAGAGGATCGCCGAGGCTGAAGTTCGGCGGCAGCGTCTGCGGCGAGGCGACGCCAGAGGAGGAGAAGCCGGCCGGTGGTCCGAGGTGAGAAATTGGAGCAAGCACTCCCAGAGAAGAATCTCCCTGCTGGATCCTTTAGCGGCTTGGTTCATTCTGTCACAGGCGTGCCGGTGAGTGAAGCGGAGGCAGGAATCACATGCGGGTGCAAAGGCAGGCAGGCAGACAAGCAGGAACGGTTTACAAAAGGTTCAATATCAGAACATGCTGGACTACAGAAACAATGAACCAACAAGAGACACAGGACTGAAGGGGTTTAAATACACGAGGGCTGGGAGCTTGGGTGATTGGAAAACGAGAGGCACGTGGGAGCAATTAACAGAGACACATGACTAAACAGAATAGGGAGACAAGACAGGGTGTGACAGAATGCACCATTATGCAAACTATGGAATGTTTTTACTTGTCCATAAACTCACCATAACCCAGCATCAACTAACTTAAAGAGCAAGTCACTACAAATCAACTTTATTTTTTTGCTGATAAACTATATAAATGAGTGCCTGAATGTGCTGCAGACATGTGTAGTCAATAATTCGGCACTTTAGTGCATCTTAGTTAAAATTTAAATATTCTTCCTAAAACTGTCAGTGTTGCACCGTCGTCAGGTAAAAACTCAGCACTGCATTTGAATTTAAATCTGCCGTCGCTATTGGCTAAGAGGTACACTATGGTGTTAGATGGTGCATTTTGATGTCACAATGTTGTGAGTGTGTGTATTTGTTAGCGGCTCCACCCTCTCGGTCTTTTAGGCAACAGAATTTGTTGCATTTTTCAAACAGGAAGTGGGAGTTGAGTAAGAATCTGGTAGGGGTGACTTGCTCTTTAAGCAACAATGTCGGAGTTTTTACTTCTGTAATCAAAATGTTCAAATTGATTAAAACTATTGATGGAAACATTTATTTTCTTGATTATAATTCACTAAAATCTACAAAGTAAGATTTAGAAATCAGGATTGATCCTCAAATCCAGGACTGATGTGCATACAGGGCCAGATTAACACTTTGTTGTACCCTGGGCAACAATATTCAAGGGCCCCATCATCACGACCCATGGATCACCATAATATGGTCACATACAGAATATATTACTGTAATATGCAGTAAATATACTCAATACTTGAATGCCTGACATCACGTAACCCACTCAGGGTAACCTTTGACACACCTTGTGTGGACTGACCAATGAGGAGAGGGTCTTAACTTGAGGCCCTCTCTTCATTGGTCAGTCTGCATGAGACTGACTCTCAACTGACGTTCAAAGTCATAGGCAGTGAAGTGTCTCTGTGCAGCGCAAAAGCCCGGGTGGACAGTTTGTTTAATACAGGGTGACCATATTTCCATTTCCAAAAAAGAGGACAGGGGATCTGTGCCTATGACATCACACTATGGCCCATATGGGACCCACTTTTTTGTAAGAACTGAAATTAATATCAGATTCTGCCAATAAAATGGCTCTAAAACAATTCATATGTAAATATTTTGCATATTTATTGCTAAATCTCATTTTTCTGCTTTAGTGCTGCAACAAGGTTTTATTAATAATAAATTATAACTTTTGTTTTACTACAGCATCGGTAAGCTTCCTGTGCACATATTATTAAGGATGCTTGTTTCAGCTGTGAGATTAGACGATAGGATCAATGAAAAAATAAGTTGTCACACACTCCATGGAAACTTTCAGAGAATCCACAAATAGTTTCTTTCAAATGGTTTTGTTACTTTTTGCAAGTTTAGAAAAGCAGCAGATGAGACAGCATGTCTGATAATATTAGAACATGTCAATAATGTCTGAGTTTTTTTTTACAAACACTGTATAACTAATACTCCTGGAGAGGTATGAATTACACAGAGGCTTCTGGGGAGCCCAGTTGGGGGGGTGGGGGTGGGGGTGGGGGGGGTCATTTTGCCTTTGTCCCCAAAATGCCTTGAAACGGCCCTGGGTGTGTGACTGAGTTTTGAAGGTGATCTGAACTGTATCAGATGCATAAATTTACATGTGTATAACTTATTGTTTTATACAGGTAAAAGCGTGTAGTGGAGATAAATCTACCTACATTTTACTTTGTTTTCTTGTTTTTATTTAACTATTTCCTGTCCTGTCTGTCTCTCATCTTCCTGCATCTCCTCTAAAGTCTCCAGAAAAACTGATGCCTGGATTCTTACTTTTTCAACTCATCAGTTACTTTTGAGCAGATCAAAGGGATCTCCTGACCGCAAAGCGGAGAGCGCGTTTCGATGCTGCGTCAGTGAGGTGAAATCACCGCAGCACAGGTGATGAGCTCCGCAGGAGCAGAGTGCTTCAGGCACAAATAAGACCGAAAGTAGAGAACATGTGCGGACAGGAACGATTGTGTGTTAATTATAGTTTTTTGGTTGCGCCACTTTGAGATTGGACCGTGCGCTGGACGCAGCAGCCTGGATCGCTGAACACCAACGGTCATCGCTGTAGAGCTCCTGACGTCACGTGACTCTCAGAGAGTAGACGCTCTCTGTGCTCTTTGCTCAAGAGTCCATGAATGATGTAATATAGCTAGAAAACGTTTTTTCCGGCTCCCCTGGATGTAGGACATCCAGCTCTCCCATAATTCGATCCCTGCTCCTGGATGAAGCCCCCCCCCCCCAGAGTGTGAAAAGTGGACATGTCCGGGGAAAACAGGATGTACGGTCACCCTAGTTTAATATAAAGCGGGAGATTACAGATGCAGTGTTTTGCTCGTGCTCTTGCTGCCCTGGGCCTGGGCCCTTTAGAGTTCGTGGGGCCCTGGGCAATTGCCCAGTTGCCCATATGGTTAATCCGGCCTTGTGTGCATATGTATATGTATATGCATATGCATATGTATATGTATATGTATATTTCAGCTACTTTTTCTTGACTTTGGTCATTTAAATTGGCATGAAATGAAGATTTATTTTGTTTTTATGAAGCCATGACCATATTATTTTTAATAATGACTTAACAGAAACGGAACTGTGCTCCACCATCAGGCCTCATCGACAGTAGGGGCCTAACGGTCTCCTCTCACTTCTGTTTTGCTGCCAAGTGCACAACTTGTTATAAAATTAGCATCAAATTGCTGACACTAGCTGTCCATAGTCACAGGCACATTATGGACAACTTCTCACCACTCAGAGAAAAATAGTTATCATTGTTTCCTTCTGCAGAAAATGACATGTGACTCATTAACCTTACGTTAAATAAATGCTTCTGTCATCGTTCAGGCTAACTGGTGATATTTTTTCATGCCAAGTCAGTCAAATATATTTATAGTGGTTTGATAATATTTTGCTAAATGTTGCTGCAGACAATGCAAATTGCTGTGATGCCGCAGCTTCATTGAAACGCTCCAGGAGATGCCACCTGTGCATATGTGTATGTAAATAGTCTCATAGTAACATCGGTTCACTCATTTGAGTCTGACTCACCAGATGTGGTTCGTTTATTCAGACTAAAGTGTCTGTGTTTATCTCACCGCCTCATGTTACTCAGACTTAAGAAGAGTTAAAGGGAAATCTGGGATATTTTTAAAGGGATTTCTGTTAAATATTATGAACAATGTTGCAGATAAAAGAAAGGTTTAAAGAAACACAGATTAGTCCTGGCTGGAGTGGTAAAATACCAGTTTATCTAATTAGAGGATTAAATAAAACTTTACTCCAAAAACATTTCTAGACAATTTTGTAAAATGTATTTAGAAATTTCCTGAAACGTTTTGTTATTTCTGATAGAAGTGCTTGAGCCAGAACAGGAAGTGCTACTGCTAGTTAGCTAGCTATAGCTGCTAATTGTTTTCACAGGTCACCGTCAGTCTGTAATTTTGTAGTTTCCTTCAGCTCCCTCAAATGAGTGTAGACCATGCTGATGTTAACTTTAGTTTTAGCTCCTTTCTTTCTTACTTTTACTTCCAGGCTCCACCATGATGCCAGCAAAAACACATAATTCGTCCTCTTCTTCTTGTGCTCTTAATTGATTGTGAGCCAATTGAAAAAGCTAACTGTTAAGACTTTTTATGAGCGGCGGTGCAATAAGCAGCCATTGCCGTTAAGCAGCTAAAGACCGCCCACTAGCGTTTTTACCTGAACCACAAAAGTTAAGTGCAGTTTCTGGCCAGTAGAGAGCAAAGTGGTATCAAATATGAAACTGATCAAAATTCTAACACAACAGTCACTGAGATCACTCTCTACCCTAAAGTAAAAATTGTTCTTTTTAGTGTTACTTTAAAGTGTTAAAAACATTTTAGTGTCGCTTTAAATCAGCAGTGATCTACTTGGCCTTGCTGGAACTAGCCTTTAGCTTATCAATCCTGACAATACTAATTTAGGGTTGTTCAAAAAGTTGTCTGCTACAGGTAAGATACTAGCTGTTCAGGAACCTCCCACAGAAACCCACTTGAACAATCTAAACTGTCACTGGGTCATAAATGTGAGGGAAATAGAGTTGATAGTCGTTTCTTCCTCTGTTGGCTGTTATAAATTTTACTGTAAACTCACTAAAGGTTGATGCAGCTCCTGCCCTTCTCTGTCTCGTCGTTTTCCTCTGTCTGTCTCTCTCCGTTGTCCATCAGCTGTTTTTAGCATATCGTGTTTCTGCACTTTGCTAACACAAATTCAGGGTTTGTCTTTGTAAGGCTGACCAGCAGGCAGCAGAGGTCCACAGATACTTTAGTGGAACTTTTTACTGACTGACGTAAGGATTAGATGACATTTTGGCTGAGATTGATCATACATTTAAAAAAAAAGAAGCAAACCTATGAAACAGAGTTCTACCAAACCACCAAACACTTAAAGTGAATTATCAAGTGAACCTCTCCAACACATAAGACATTTCACATTTGACATTGTGGGCGTCTGTTTCTTAAACCTGCAATTAACTAGTCCAACTTACAGAGCCGTGAACCCGCCCACAACAGGCTTAATTGGTTTTACAAGCGCAACCTCACTGTCCTGATTTGTACAAGATGCCCAAAAAACAACAGCTAAAAGCAGAAAAACCTGAGGAACACAATCACGATTCAAGCTTATGGAGGTTTGGATTTTATGTGGTCTTTAAAAGTCCAAATCGGAAGAGTTTCTGAAAAAAAAATCATTCGTTTTGGTTCATTGGCAGACAGCTGTAGAACAGAGTGTTCTCAGGCAGGCCCTGACTTTAAGAAGGACCGCGTTCTAGTTGCAGATACATTCTGTAAATAAAGTAGTTGTTGCAGGAACACACAGATACATCTACCAAAATGATCAACTCAGTGGATTAAATGACATCATATATGTGGAAAGTTTGGCTTCTGAACGAGTAGAAGACTCCTCAGGGAAGGTCGGGTCCATCCATGTGAAATCTTCACAAACCATTCCTGCATCTGGATCCCACTCGTCTCTTCTGCTCAGAGAACTCCACAGCCTCCTCTGTTCAAACGTTGATGTTGGAGTAACACCATGACAGTGATGGGGCTCGATTCCTTTGTTCTGGGTCTGGATGTTCTTTGATGCCTCGCTGAACATCCACTTTCAGTCCTATTTGACTTGAAAATCAACTGTTTGATGGGACCTGCAGGAAGGCTGCTGCGCTGAAAGCTCTGTGGATAATTCATGAGCTCCCAGCGGCGGCATGGCAGCTGCTTCCACTAGAGTATCTCTTGGATTCCACTAAGCATGAATGCACACACACACACACACACACAAACACACACACACAAGTGAAAATACCCACACTCTCTGACCGTGCACAATGACAAATTGCTGAGAATTTCTAGGCCATAGAGCCGCTTGCCTCTGAGAGTCCCAGGCACAGAAACGGATCGAGTCCCTGATTGTTTTGGGGCGGGGAGGAGAAAGCTGCTGCTTGATTTTTATGTTGTCTTAACCGTGGCAAACATCACCTTTCTCTGTTTCAAAGAACCATTAAAGTGCACATGGGTTCTGTTCTGAATAGCAAAGTTGAGGAAGTTTGTTAGGAAGGTGATAGGATTTAATTGTAATAGAAAATAAATTTTTTTCATTTAAATGTATTTATTTCTAGGTATCTACATTAATTTAATCAAATATAAATTACATTTTAGGGCTGCACAGTGATTAGAGCTGTTGCCTTGCAGCAAGAAGGTCCTGGGTTCGCTCTTTCTGCATGGAGTTTGCATGTTCACCCTGTGCATGTGTGGGTTCTCTCCGGGTACTCCGGCTTCCCCACAGTCCACAAACATGACTGTTACCCCTTCTTTCCACCGGAGCCGTCAGCAGCACGTTACTGCAGCAGCACGTCATAGCTGCTGATAGGAACCGCTTTGGTCAACAGAACCTTTTCCACTGGAGCCGTCAGCAGCACGTTACTGCAGCAGCACGTCATAGCTGCTGATAGGAACCGCTGTGGTCAACAGAACCTTTTCCACCGGAGCCGTCAGCAGCGCGAGTCGGCCGCGTCTCAGGAGCAGCATGCCGCGGCCCTTACGCGCCGGTTCTATTTTCTACGCGCTACACCTCTGAAATAGGTCAAGTTCGACATTTTTGGGGAAGGTAAGACAGGAAATCGGACGCTGAAACGGAGCGAAGCTCCGGAGATTTTCAGAATAAAGAAACGTACTGCCTTCCGGTTGCTTTACTTTTAAAAAAAGTTACTAACTGTGCGTCCCCGTGAGAAGTTATCACCTAGCTAGCGGTCTCCTTTGTTTTTCAGGTCCGTATTGATGATTATAAAACAGACAGAACATAAAACACAAACCTTTTAGAGCCATGTTGTAGTTTTCTCCTGCTTGTTGTTGTGTTTACTGACGAAGTCACTCGTGTGACTTCGTGCTCTGTCGGTGACAGCTGCTCCCCTGCTCCTTCGCATCTCGTGGGAAGGGCCAAGCAGCATCTTATGCGAGCAAGACGTGCTGCTGACGGCTCCGGTGGAAAGAAGGGGTTAGGTTTATTGGTCTGTCCAAATTGTCCTTAGATGTGTGAGTGTGTGTGCATGATTTTTTGTCCTGTGTGTCTCTGTGTTGCCCTGTGATGGACTGGCTCTCTGTCAAGGGTGTACCCCGCCTGATTGCCCATTGACCGCTGGAGATAGGCACCAGCCCCCCGCGACCCTGCGTGGACAAAGCGGGTTCGGAAAATGGATGGATGGATATGACATTTTCTGTAAGAATAGAATGCTAGTTGGTCTTAGCTTCAATCTGGTCCCATGAGACAAACATTTTCTTAGTTCACGGACCGTCGAGTCTAAACAAATTCCTGATTCATCTTGACATTAGTCATGCTTTATAACTATTACCAATGAGCATGAAAGCTCCTAAAGATTACCCTCAGTTTAAGGAAACAGACTAATTCTGACGGGCTCGACAAGCTAACGGCTAGTCAAATTAGAAAAGAGGATTGCTGCCATCATTAAAACAAAATCAGTTCCTGCTAATATTATTTTAAAACATTGTCACGATGGGGAGCCAAGAGGAGGTTAGGACCCAGAGATGCAGAGAACCAGATGACACTGAGTGGAGCAATAACGTAAAATCCTTTATTGAGAATAAATCCAAAAAGGCAGGGAGCCAAAAAACAAAAATCAAAAGTCCCAAAAAACAAAACCTAGAATATCCAAAAACGAGATCAAAATCTAGAGAGGGGAACGAGACAAAGGTGACGCAAGACAATGACTCAACAACAGACAGAGACGTAGACAGGGTCGTATACACTGGGGCATGATGGGAGGCAGATAGGCTGCAGGTGTGTGGGGAGAGAAACCAGGTGAAAGCAATTAACTAATCAGGGAGAGGAAACTAACATGACCTAAGAGTAAAAACCTAAAGACAGGAAGAGCCAGAAAAATAACTAATATTCTAAGGGGGAAGGAAAACTACAAAAACGGGTGGGAAAACACAATAAAGAGACTAATAAAATGAAAAGCTTAACCTATATAAACTGCAGCGGGGTGACTGGGGGAGACCAAAGGAACACAGGACCTGGGAGGGATAATCTGGAGGGCTGCAGACCCGTGGACATATGAGGAACACAAAGAGACACATAAGGGGTGTCCTAGAGGGGGATGGAGCACACAAGGAGACACATGAGGCAGACGCAGACACAGACCATGACGGTGCCCCCCCCCCCCCCCCCCCCCCCGCCTAAGGGGCGGATACCAGACGCCCACAGGACAGAGGACAAACAGAGAAGGGAACCAGGGAGCAGGGAAGCCTAGGGATTGGGGACTCTGGAGGAGGAGGAGGACGACGAGGAAACTCTGGTGACGGGGACTCTGGAAACTCAGGAGGATGAGGGGACGAGGTCTCTGCAGGCGAAGGGGACAAAGTCTCGTGGACAGGCTGGACCGGAGCCTCGCAGACGCAGACCATGACAAAATTTACATCACAGTTATTTATACACAGCTGGAGCACTTCTTGTGTGAATGCCATAAAATGTCTGCTAAAATAACAATCCACGGGAAATTGACAGTGGCGTAAATGTTAATGGGACACAAACTGCCTTAAAACCTTTGAGATGTGAGTTGTTTTACGGCAGTGTGATGGGACCAGTTTGTTCAAAAATAATCTCGTTTTCTCCAAACTAAGGGTTTTTTAAGGGTTTGGATAAAATGTTAACATTTAATATATTAATATTTGTACATGTTTCAATGTTCCACACATGAAAAGATCTCTTCTAGATGTCACGGTACAACAGGTGAAAAAAAAACAGGACTAAAACCAAAGAAAACACCAAAAACGTCATTTTTGTGCTTGATAGTAAAATATTTACATTTTATTTTAAAACGCCAGAGTACTTTTTAAATGTATGTACAGTTTGTGTGTGTGTGTGTGTGTGTGTGTGTGTGTGTGTGTGTGTGTGTTGGAATGACTCTCCTGAGGACTGACTCAGATCCAGCAGCAGGAAACAGGAAGGGGAAGTGTTCCCATTGCAGCTCCCAGTTTTTCCTCTGAGTAAAAATCCAATTTTTACGCCAAGTGTAACGATGTGTCTGCATCAGTGTAATTCAGTGTGTGTGTGTGTGTGTGGAGGGGGGGGGGGGGGTCAATACATACTGATTATAAACTGTTCTCTTGTGTTGTGTCTTGAACCAAAAAGGTTCCATGGGGTCAACAGTCTGCTGTAACTTGTGGTCTTTGAGCGTTTGAGATCAAATGGCTGTCTCTCTAACTGCACCTGCACGTCTCACCTGTATGTGGATGGGAGCGACTTTATGATGCAGAAAGAGAAAAATGTGTGTTTTAGCTGAAACACAAAATGGGAGGAGGTTTATACCTTTATGTTTGTGCTTCTAATCTCCTGTGGTGTGTCTGCTTGAGTAGAGTGTGATGTACATTCTTTTTCCTCACCAGTTCAACCAGTTCAAAGGCAACCTCCCAGTGAGATTTTAACACCAACAGTTAAAGCCAAATGAGGGGCTTGCATTTGTTTTTGCTTCCCAACATTATTTTTCAAAAGCTGAAAAAGTTCCTTTTAAACAAACCAGATTTTTTCATTTATTAAATTATTTGAATCGTTAAAAAACAAATTTAAAAATCCATTTTAACGACTGTGCCATTTGATGATTGCTTAGGTCTCTCAGCTAATTATGCAGGAACCTTTTAGTCATGTACCTTGAAGAAACATTCATATGGGTGTTCTCATCTCGGGGTGTAGCTGGGTATTGAGGTTACCTGGCCGTGCAAACATGCCAAGTATTTATAGGCCACTGCTGAGAGCACTCGAACATTGAGCGACTGTGGTCGGGATCAAAGATGAGAAAAGACTGAAGCGTAAGCCTACCAAGATACCCTCCTTCCTCTCTGTCCTACTTTCTGCAGCTTCATAAAGAGTCAACACTGACTACACACACATTAAACTACTGATCTGAATCCCACTTTATAGCAAATGCTGCTTTCCTGACATTTTATAAGCTCTTTTAATGTCTTATAAAATGTTTTTCTTTTTGTAATCTTTGTAATTTTTTAACTCTCCCACTGTCTTCATGGGTGACCCCACGAGGAAAGTTGACCATTGAGCAGGATTGATGATTTTTCCTTTGAGGTCCACGTGGTGTCAGGTTTCACGGCTGAGCTGAAGCGTAGCGGAGATGGAATGTGGCGTAACTGTGTGACCCAGACGCGGAGTGGCTAGCGTTGGGTTTGACAGAGCACACAGCTTTGCTCTGGGAACGGCAGCACAGCGCTCGGAAAGAGAGCCGAGACTGAGTAGCAGTTCCTGGAGGATAAGGTAGCTGGCTTACTGGTGGCTTACCAGCGTGGATAAGTCCTTGGGTTAGGTTTGAAGGCTGGTAAGCCTGAGAACGCGATTCAAAGTCTGGTAGGAACGATGACTGAGTAATGAATGAAATGCCGGCACTTCCGTATATAGTGTCGACGTGATGACGTCGGCAGGCCACGTTGGTGGCGGGAATGTTGGGAAGTGGTGGCGAGAATGCTGGGCAATGGAGTTAGCTGGAGGAGTTCGTGGCACGTGGCAGGGGTGAGGAGTAAGCATCACCTCACCCCTGCCACGTGGACCTCAAGGGATAAACCATCAATCCTGCTCAATGGTCAACTTTCCTCGCGGGGTTACCCATGAAGACAGTGGGAGGGTTAAACAATTTTTATTCTACCAGGTTTTGTCCTCTTTTTCTAGTCAACTTGACAAATTTGTATACCTTAGATCCAGCAAGGCTGCATGAAATCAAAACATGCCATCTGTCTAATCTATTTTTGTGACAGGCATGTTTCCTTGTGCAATGATATTCTGCTGCAAACACATTTTAATCTTGATGAATCTTTGATGCAATGTGCATCCTTCTAACTAAATGTATAATCCCAATAAAACACCAGTCAAGTCAGGAAAATTACAAACTGGGCTAGTTCAAAAACTGATATAATTTCCTAAAGATTATTTTTTCTCTGTGAGATCAAATTTGCAACTGATTTTACTTGAGTATTGGACTGGACCCAGCTTTCCTGGACTTGTCCCTGAGTGCTTCTGCTTGTCTCCTGACATGGACCTTATGTTAGAAGATGGAGAAACATCTCATCCCAGCTCCAGGGTACACCATCTCAGATCCATCCGTCTGCAGGGAAAATGGGTCCAGTTTACCACCGATGCTAATGAAATAATAGTGAAAGATACAGGATTTTTTTAAAGGTATCAAATTTAAAAAGGAAACATTTAAAACTTCTGTATGCTGATGAAAGAAAATGTGAATACGATTAAATTTGAGTTTTTAAATAAACTATCTTATAAAAGGATTCTTGAAGATGCAAAATATTTAGATGGGAGGAAATTCTCAGAAAGACAGCATCTACTCTGATTACAGTGTTATTGCATGAAGGTGACTAAAAATAAGATGAGCCCTTAAATGTTGAAGTTAGTTGCCCAGAAATGATGGCAAATTGATAAATGTTAAATAAAAGCAGTTAAATGGAACTTTGTTGTTTTTCTTTCCTCACAAAGCAGCCGGTCACCTTGTGAGTCGCTGCTCCACGCTCCACGAATGTTTGCTCCTCTGCCTCCAACTGAGCTGAACAGAGAGAAATGTTCCTCTGGCAGGAGCAGGACCTCATTTCTGGCTGTCCAGAACATTGGAGGCTTCCTGGGCATCGTTTTTGAAATAGGTCCCTAAGAGGTCTAAATTAAGTCGTGTTTTTCTTTTGAAGGAAAAAAGCAACTTGTCACTACTACCTTTTTATCTGTACTAGATTATGGTGATCTTATATATATAAATGCTTCTTTAACTGTGCTACAAAAATTGGATTCGGTTTGCCATGCGTCTCTGAGATTCATCACAAACTGTAGAGCCATAACACATCACTGTGAATTATATTCACGAGTGGAATGGCCGTCATTGGCAATAAGAAGACAAAATCATTGGTATGTCTTTATTTACAAGGCAGTGTTTGGATTGTTACCTCCTTATATTTGCACTTTAATCACACGAAAAAATGTTGATTCCTATTCTTTAAGGTCTAACGATCAGCTGCTACTTTCTGTTCCTTTTGCTCGCACACAGTTAGGAAAGAAAGCCTTCGCCTGCTCTGCTCCTTCTGCTTGGAACCAGCTGCAGAAAACCTGGAAAATGACTGAGCAGGTTTCACTAAATGCCTTCAAAACCAAACTGAAAGGTTCAGAGACTGCATTAGTAACTTGTAACTGCTTTTAATGATTGAGTGTTTTATCATTGTCATTACGTTGTAACTGTTTGTATTTTTTGCTGCCTCTTGGCCAGGACACCCTCATAAAAGAGGTTCTTAACCTCAATGGGTCTCTTATCTGGTTAAATAAAGGTTAAAAATAAACTTCCTCAATCTTTTGATAAGGTCGCTGTTTTTCCAGCAGCAAGGTGAGCTGAACATGAAGCTGGAGGCTTTTCATGTTTATAAAAGCTGAGATTTACTTTACCACAGAGCAAGCTGTTCCTGTTTGCTGTTGAGGTGTTTTGTTCGCAGGAGCCGACAGCAGATTCCTCAGATCTTTTAGGCTTTCGACGTTTGTATTCAACAGAAACTGATGCTTTAAACTTTTAGCACTTCCTGAATAGGTTTAGCACCATGGCAGATAATAAAAATACCTCTAACTTTACTTTGTTTTCATCTTCTATTTGAAATGATGTGTTGTTCTTTTTGTTATGTGGGGGTTGAGTGAAACCTTTATGAGGTGTAAGTGTGTTATCTGCAGTGGAAAGCTTGTTTACAGTTTGAAGAAGCAGGCCGAACTGAGCAACGTCAGCTAATGCTGCAAGCAAAATCCATAGAAGAGCAAATTTAGGTCTTGTGCAAGAATTCAAATGTCATCATAACAATAAAAATAGCATCTAATTTAAAACAGGAGAAAAACAATTGTTTATTTTGCTCATCAGAAAAAGTCTGCGAGATGTAAAAATTGTCAAGAGTCAGATTTTACGTTATTTTGAGGACATGTTCGGATTTATTTAGCATATTCAAGCTATTAAATGTCTTTTCTGCAGCTATTTTCCACAGAGGCTGGAGTTGTTTTGCTACTGATTATTGATCTCATGAGATTTGGAGCTTTAAGCAAAGGCTGCAGGTTTTTACCCAGGTTTGTTGCACAGATTCATTCTGTTTTTTGTCTGATGTATCGTGGTGCATAGAACTCAATCTCAACTCCTTATATCCAGATGTCTGCAAAGTTCAATCACATGTTTATTTTCAAGTCTGCTCAGAATGACATCAGGTATCTCCTTGTCTAAGCTCACTTGTGCACATCAGAGTCATTCTGTAGGACTTTCATCCTGCTTGTGAATCAAGGTAAATGGAGAAAGAACATGAATCACCCATGGTCAGGTTTTCTTTCCAGATGAGCAGCCACGTGCTCAGATAAATGCTCATGTGACTCTTTTCAGTCCACCTTCTCCTTCGCTTTCCTTCAGGAACCAGCTGTTTTTATCTTAAATGTGATTAATGAGTCAAATGTACCTTCAAAAAGTGCATCTTAAAGAACTTCCCCTAAAATGTGAAGTGAGTTGCTTGAGGCGTGTGTCATCCCCGTGTTAATAACAGAGAATGGGATTTCACATGAACATGAATGTTCCTCTGGCCTGTAACATAAGGATCCTGCAGAAACCATGTGGAACGGCATGGATGAGAGTTCCAGATGCAGACTCCTGAGAGGTAGAGGTGGAGTGGGTGGACGCGCTGCTGTTCTAACAGGGGGCGATTCTGAGAGCTAATCTTCATCCTCCACACACATCACAATATGGCAAGTGTTACATAATGCTCAGAGAGAGGCAGTTTGAAAAGGAAAAAAAAAACAACACATGGAGGCAGCCGTGTGATCCATTTTACACGAGAAGCTGTAGTTTGGTTTCTTTACTCTGGTAGAGAAACGTTCTGATGAGGATTACAGCAGCGCAGTATTTATACTTTTACCGTTACTCAATGAGATTTCTCCACAAGTGGCCACTAAATATTCTAACATGAGAAGGAGCTAAAGGAGGTCAGCCTGCTTTGTACGTATTACAGTTGTAAGATTGTATGAGAAACTTAAAAGTTTTATTTTAGCTGCTGCCACATACGACAGTAGAGGTGCTCAACTGATTTTGACAATTTTCTGTTGGGAAAAACATCGGCTGGTTGTTTCCATGGCAGACAAAGTAAATCTTTCATTGCTCTGATTATTAAATTAAGGGGGAAACATGTTTCATTCATTTAGGACTCATTACACATGAAAAAAGGGTCATGTCTTCATTTATGGCTCCTTCTTTTGAGATTTTATCCACTCAGATTTGTCCAATCAGCTTTGGTGGATTGGTATAAGCTCCTAAATTAAGCCTTATTGCATTATTTTAATTAATTTCTATTGTTCTACACTTAAACTATTGGCTTGGGTATTTGATAATAAATTGCAAAAGGCATGCACCAAAAAGTTGCCTTACTGCAAGAAGGTTGCAGGTTAGAATCCTGACTGTGGCCTTTCTGCACAGAGTTAGCATGCTCTCCCCATGAGTGTGAGGGTTTTATTCAGGCAATCCTGCTTTCTCCCATAATCCAAAAACTCTAAATTGTCCATAGTTGTGAGTGAGTGTCTCTAAGTGGACTGGAGACCTACCCAGAGTGTCCTCTGCTACTCACGTGTAGGGATGGGTACCGAATTCGGTACTTTTTAAGGCAAGAGCGTTTTGTCGTTGCTCGCTGCAAACCAGATGTAAACAGAGCAGCATGGGTAGAAAGAATGAAAGCTAAAGCTTGGGTCCACTTCACTAAATGTGACGGGTAACTGGGTGATGATGAAACCAGCGACAACGATCTAAGTGAGACATCCTCATCTTAATCTGCTCCGGTAGGTAAATATAATTAGCTTGATATGTTAGCTTCCGTTTCGCTAATGGTGCGTTCGCTTTCTCCTCGGAACTCTGAATTCCCAACTAGAAGAACATGAACGCGATCTAAAGTTTGGCTTCACTTTACTAAATGCGACGGGTGATTGGGTGAAGACGAAACCAGTGACAACAATCTAAGTGTGAGGCATCATCGTTTTAATCTGCTCCAGCCGCTAAATAAACAGTTCAAGATAACGTTAGCTTGATATGTTAGCTTCCATTGCTACCATTGTTATCAGCTAATGGTGCATTCGCTTTCTCCTCGGAAATTCTAACTTCCCAGTAGGAAAACTCAAATGAAAAAATATGGCAAAAGGAATGAAGATACACAGTAAATTTAGTTCACAGTAAAGATGTTTGCTTCAGTTTAATTATCAGCTTGTAAAACTTCAAGGACGATGTTAAAATACAGTTTAATGTTATTTATCAAATATTGTTATATATTGAGAAAAATATATATTTAATTATAAAAGAGAATTAAAATAATAAACACTCAAATGTATAAAAAATTGGTACCGTTAAGTACCGGTATCGATTCGTAGGTACCAGGAATTAGTACCGGATCGATTCAAATGTCAAAGGTACCCATCCCTACTCACGTGGTGTCAGCTGGAGTTTGATTCCAGCTCTCTGGAACTCTAGTGAGGATAAAGCTGTTCAGAAGATGATTAAGTTCATGAAATGATGAAAACTTGACAAAATTGTGGAAGATTTTACTAAAACTTGCAAAGAAATTAAGACATGAGTAAGACACATAGTGATACAATTGCAATAAGAAATATTCCCAAGAACGTGGCACCAACATTGCATAGGTTAAAGTGCACTAGGGACCAAATTAGTTTGATTCCACATGAAAATTTGAGCATTCGTTGTTTGAACCTGTCACCACAGCATATCTCTCCCACACTATCTTTTTCCTTTCTGCTTGGATCTAAAAAAATGAACCTAATGTTGCCCTGGAGTTTAAATCTGTGATGGAACCTTTTTCTGTCAGCTGGTGACAGCATCTCTAAATATGTTGATTTAGTTAGAAGTCACTCTAAGCCTTTGTAAATGGAAAAGCAAGTCCCATAATCAACTTAGTGGCTTTCAATTATTCCAGCCAGATTCCCAGAGAAATAGCGCGGTGGCTCACAACTCCATGACTAATGTGCAGAAAAGACACAGCGAGCGCTCATGATTACAACAGGGAGTCCTCAGGGTATGCTAATTGATGCTAACCCACTTATGCCATACACATGTGACAAGCTGGCTATTTGTGGCCAGAGCTTTGGCAGCTCAGATGCTAGAAGTGAAAACATGTTTGCTGTATTAAAAAGGGATTTATTTGCAGTTTGGGTTTTATGGTTTGATGCCTCGTAGACTTCAGAGGGATCTCTGGCGTTACCACAGCTCACTTAAACCAAAGAACATCTGCTGCAGCTTGACTTCTTTGATTAGATGAGCAGTATTTGACATATTAATCCTACCTGTTGCCCTGTCAGTAGCTCGGGCTACATCATCTAATAGAATGACCAGCAAAATGTAATGAAGATAGCATGTCAGTGTTGGGTTTGAAAGCAGAACCCTGCATTGATGGGATGTATTTACCGGATTAGAAAATGGAAATTCTTCATCGACTTTCCAGACATTTTATGTCTCGTGTCAATATCAGACATTCCACTCTGCCGGCCTTATTCAGCGGAGATTTGGATTTATGGTACCATCTCGGTGAGGATGTGTCTGCCTGTTATGGTTCTGCTCAACAAAATAATCCAGCATCCATGGAAGGAGCCAATAAAACCACTGACATGTAAAGCACCATGATGAATAGCACTGCCAGGTGCAACAAGATGGATCGTCCTGCTTCTGCCTTTTGTTTACTTACACACGGAAAAGTTGTAAATTATATAAAAAGCATGAACTGATGCTTTTGAAAAAAAAAACAACCTCTAGAGCATCTCTCAGTATTGTTGCTAGATCTACTTTCCCTCTGTGTTTAATTTATATGATGTAACAAATTAAAGAGTTTCCTTTTAGAGGTGTTTGTGTGCAAAGTCCACTGAACAACCAGACTTGCACGGGTGCACAAGAGGGAGAAATTATTGAAACTGCATGTCATTCAAAACCAATGACGAGGAAAGATGGGGTCACCTTCTTTTCCATTAAAGGTTACAGCAAAAACACCTAAAATTAGCTTTGTTTGTTTGTGCTTGTTTACTAATACTGTTCTGCAGAGAGTTAATCCATGGATTGGGTTTAACAATAGCTTGACCCCCTTCAGGATCTAAAGTCTCTGTTGGGTGAGATGTGGCTGCTTGAAACTGCAGGATCAAAAGATAATTGGGGAAAGAAATTAATAAATCAGGAAGGTTCTCTAGTTTGAAGCCGTCCAGCTTTTTGTGATTCGGCTATTCTAGTTCTGTAGTTTTCCTTATAATTTATCGCGTGACACTTTGTTCTCCTCTGAGGAGTTCAAGTGTCTAAGTAGCAATTTGTAAAACTCTTCAAACATCTTGTTTTCTACTAAAACACCCCCACGAAGAGTCTACTTCTGTTTCATCCTTTCTTTGTGAGATACGGTTTCATCTCAGATGGGAACGAGAACCTTGCGTTAACATGATGAAACAATAAAGATTGGGATGGGAGTGGGTGGAGAGACGAGGTGATGTTTTCACCATGGCTGCTACAATGGTAAAAACAGCAGAGGTCACAGATGAGAAGAAAATGACGTGTCAGAGTTTAGGGGTTCCCATGAAAACATCATTTTTATGTACAAACGACAATATTATAACCTCATCCTGATTCTGGTATCTTAGCTGTTTACATTTGACATTAAACACAACATCTTTAGTGGATATTCTCAAACACTCTCCACACGTTTTTGTTTTGACTATTTAACACAAAAATTGTGTTAAACAAGGAAAAAGAGTGCAGTGATGTTTTTTGCTCTGCAGCCAGGGGTGTAACATAAGTGGGTCTCTGCATCTAGAGAGAATCACAGTTCTGAAAATCGTTATGTTTAAAAAAAAAAACCTGTAGAAAAGAGCATAAACGTCAGCTTTGTCCAAGATGGCAGAGAAAACTGGCACCAAACCCCGACAGGAACTTCTCTAAGAGTGGTCATCCACATCTTGGCCTCGAAATAAAGGAAATACAACAGAAGTAAGAAATTAATTGAATTTTAGAGTTTATAGGTTAAATGACAATAATTAGATGCTCCTTTTGGGTTTAATCAATATGCATGACTGCTTTCACTTTCTATCAGCTACACATATGAAGATAAAAACTGAGAAAGAGAGTTTTTTTTTACTCAGAAAGTTATTTATCAAGTTACTTATAGCAGCCGGCTATTTTTCTAAATCAGAAATGCACAAGAACATCTGATGGTCATCTGAGTTGTCCAGTATTCAGCGTGACTGGCTCATCTTAAACTCAAAAATCTGATTCATTTCTTCAGGTCATGAATGCATCATAGTGAAATAGCATTTTCCATGAATGCACCATCACTAAGTGCCAGGCTGTGCTAGTAATGACTGACTGATGTGACAGAATGACCATGTTTAAGTTAATCATAAATTATTATAACTGAAGCTCTTTGAGTTGCATCTGACTTGACTGAAGTTGGCAGCAGCAGGTCACAGCCGTAGCTGCAGTTGGTATCAGTTGGGCCATTCCCATCTGTACCGGGTTGGCCCGGGCCGGGTAGCCCCAGTTGGCCCCAGCCTGGCCCGGTTGATTCCACACATCCTTGCCCATGTGGGCTGATTCTACCCACCAATCAGAGGCTTGCTCTAATGGAAGGTGTGAATTTGCTGTCAGCAGTGGGTGTGTTGGCCCTGGTCGGCCTGAAGCAGACCCCCTCGAGAAGAGGGCTGAGAATGAGCCTTGGTTGGCCCAGAAAAATACCAGGCCACCCAGATATGTAAACAACCTACGCTACCCGGCCGGGCCGACCCGGTACAGATGGGAATGGCCCAAGTGTCGGCTCACTAAACCAGAACCGATCAGGTCCAAGTCTCAGTCAGAACCATGCTTCTGTCAGAATCAAAAGCAGGATTGGAGCTTGCTCATTTATTTACAGTTTTATTGTGCAGAAAAGGACTAAATACTGACATATGTCATCCTCATCTGAATGGTTGAACACATAGAAGCAATTATACCAGATGTGAAGCAGGTGAAGGAGATTACACGCATTTACAAGCCTGTTCATTAACCAGAGGGTGTGAGTCATCACACGTGCCCAACCACCACTCTGTCTGCACAAATGCTGTGTTCAAACAACACAGCCATCATAGAAAATACATTTTTGAGCCATTAACCTGCAGCAGACCAAAATATTTAAAACATATAAACATGAAATGGTCATGGCAAGCTTTACAGACTCATGGAAACCCAATGGATCCTTTCTGGTCTCCAGCCTTAGCATGTACAGGATGCCAGGCCTTTGCATAATCAACATTTACCTCTATTGTATTCTCATGTTCTGAAGTCTAAGGACACAACCTGAGATTAATTTTCTTTCACGATGCAAGGGTGTGCGTGATGTTAAAATTGCCTCCACTCAACCCAGAACAGTAGGAATCCTACAGAACATGAATGACAGTGAAAATTCATCTCAGTGTTTATGTTTTAGTACTTTAAATGACAGAAAGCACTGTACAGATACAGTTTGATGAAGGAGCAGCTACATGAGAGCAGGTGCAGGGTCCCTGTCTGTCTGAGTGTGTGTAGTGGGAGCATCACTTTGTCCGTCACGCGTGTAAAAACCATGAACATGTGTGACGAGCTTTCACGTTAAAGCAAACATGAAATGTTCAGTGAGGCGTCTGGAGTATACCGAGGATGCGAGCTGGTATGAGTGTGTGTCCGGCGGGGATGCGGTCCCCAGAGGTTGATTTGATTTACCTGGACAGTAAGCGTGACCTCACAGCTGACCTGATGCAGCGCTGAAGGAGGTAGGAGTAATGCTCGGAGCCTTTTTTATGTCTTTGTGAGTCGATCAGAAAAAATATGATATAAGAATTTGTGGCAACTTTAAAACTCAGAAAATATCTCAGATGTCTCATCTGTCAACTATAATATGAGCTTTTAAACATGCTATAGCCCCTCTTCACATACTAGGTGTCAACTATGCAAGCGTTTCATTCACAGATGTTCACGTGGAGGTGGTGTGTGCCAAATCCCACACAGTGTTTGATTAGCAGAGCAGGAAAAAAAAGCAGGCAGGACGTCAAGTCAGAGGAGAAGTAGCCAACATTCTCAGCGTTCCAATCAGCTGTAAACATGGAAATATAAACATACTAATTATGTAGTATGTGTCTAAATGAGCCTCGGTGCTGCTTGCTAAACATTAGCTTGTCTCTTTCTAGGAGCCAATCGACTTTTTATCGGCTCTGCACAGATTAAAATTTATGCACCAGCTGGTGCAGTAGGATGACCATTCTTGGAAACACAATTAAGCACACACACACACACACACACACACACACACACACACACACGCACGCACGCACACACACACACACACACACACACATGCATATCCAGACAACAATCAGTATCTTCAGCAACAGCATGCCAATTGATTTACAGGAAGTCCCTAAGGTGATTTAATGTCACACAACTTAAAACACACAACTTCGTTTTTAAATGAATCTGTTAATGAATCACACATCTTCTTTTCCACAGGCGGTTAAAAACCCGAAGTATTCTCTTCCTCCTGGTAATAACAATAAATGATTGTTCTGAATGATCAGAGGCTTCCTGCTTTTCATTAATATTTAATCGAACATCCTGAAACCAGATGTGGGCTGTCATTAAAGCTGCAGTGTGAATGAGTCTCTTCGTTCCATCAGCTGAGCTACAAACAGAACCAGATGTTAACGTTAACAGTTGCTTCCTTTTAAGAAGAAGCTTTTTGTTTTAGGCGTTAAAGAAACACAACCGCTTTAGTTAGAAACAATTTGGTTTTTGGTGCTTCTCTCAGTGCGAGATCCGTGTGATGATGTGGTCAAGATTGGCACTGGCAGTTTTCTCATCTGGTTTTTCTCAGACATGCTGAGGCGACAAAACCTCAGTCGTTATCAGTCTGCAATAGTTATATTACTCTTTATTGTTTGAATAAACAGTTTAAGAACAGTTTTACAAGATTAGAAGTATGGCTTGTGTCCGACTCAGAAATCACAACCCCTAAAACAATAAAACAGACACACACGCGATGTCTCAGCTGTAGGGCTGGAGTTCACAAGAACAGGAAATGGTTTTAATGCTCCCATGATGCTCGGATCAGTTCACAGCTGTGGTGATCTCAAACCAACAAAGGTGTCGGCGTTAAGAAGAGCTGGGCTGTTCTATTGTAGAAACAACAAAACCCATCGTAGCAATTATGTTCGATCCATTTAGAAGCCATAATTAAGTATATCAGCTAACATTTTCTAGAGTTCACGTTTCATAAAATGCCTGTTTGGATAATGTAAAATATATCAGAACACACATGGGCCAGAGACAGTCTATAATCACCAACAGAGTAAACTTACTTTTCTGATTTTTTGATGAGTCAAAAAGTAGAGAAGAGCTGCTACGGAAGCCTGGATGTCCAAACAGAAAGGTGGTGTGCAACACCACAGAGTTTGGAGTTTTATGTTGTGTTTTGGACTCACTACATGCTTGTGTGTTTTGCCATTGTTCTGGTCCATGGTGGGGCAGTTGGTACGGATGACTCACAGCAGGAATGCTGCAGGTTTGAATCCCGCCTGTGTGGTGGTCACATGTTCTCTCCATGGATGTGTGGGTCATGTTTCCTCCCAAATATGTAAAATACACATGTAAATTTAACTGGAAACTCAAATTTGTACTTAGGGGGGAGTGTGTGACTAGTTATTTGTCTCTGCGTGTCCCTCTGACCACCAGTGGCCAGTGAGGGTGAGGACACAACAACTGACACCGACATATCCTGGGTTCAAATGGCAGCCTACTGGTTAGGCAAACTCCTAAAGCCTAATTTATACTTCTCCGCCTGCGTCAGTGCGGACACATGCAACGCCATTATGCATCAGTGCAAGGGTTCTCCGGCAGGGTCGCAGAGGGTGACGGAGACATGCCCAAATTTGTAACTATCCGTTGAAAGTGACGGAGATCGCAAGCTTGTGATTGGTCAGGATGCTGCTTCCTGTAAATTCGTCGACAGCACCACCTTTGCCCCCTTTACAAGTAAAAAGATATTTAGCGGCAGACACGGAACAGATTGAAGAACGTATCATGGAAAATATGAACGTTTATTCACCTGTGACTGAAGGAGTACAAATATATGCAGGAAGTGTTTAATTCATGGACAGAAAAGATGAGAAACGTGGGTTTATAGGTGTCGATCGCATGATGAGGTGGATGGGGGACAAATTTGTTTGTGTTAAAAAGTCTCTGAAACACATTAAACACAATAGTAGAAACACTACTCCTACTGCAGCAGAATCCCTCAGAATAGCACTGCGCCCTCTGCTGTCCTGGCGGGGAATTTCTTTGCAACAATCCCCAGCTGACAGAGGTCTGAAAGTAAAATGTCTGTCAAGAGCATTTCTTTCTTGCGGAGCTGACAGAGAAGTATAAATTAGGCAAAACCCCTGAATCAGTGTTGCTACATAAAGGACACATAAATGCAATTTAGAGTCCTTGCACAATTTTTAAAAGCTACTTCCTGTCTTTTCACACTCTAGATGGTCGAATTGTTTTCGAAACATTGAAAGCGATGATCAAGCTTTTCAAATACACTCTGATTTGGATTCATGTAAATAAATATAAACACAATCTTTAAATATTGTAGTTTTCCTTTTAGAATTTATTTTCCAACACCATGATGTGCCATCTGGCAAAAGAACATCCTCTAATCTGATTTTTTAAACAACCCAAAGTTTATTTCTGATGGCTGTAAACACAGGCCCTTCTTCTTTCTGCAGAACCTACAGTCTGATCAGCTGTTCTACTGGATAACCTAACTGGACTCTATTTTTAGGTGATAATCACTGATTCAGAGACAAGAAAATGGAAGAAAATAAAACGAGCCACAGAAGGACAAAAAAGACGTAAAAGCGGTGTGGAGAAAAATAGGACAGCATGCTGGGTTTGATCTGCAACCAGTAAAAATGTCAACACATTCAACAGCCATCACTTACTCCATGTAGATGCAGCACACGCAGATGAAGGTGTGTTTATCTGGTTTGATTCTTGACAAATCAGATATGCTGTTGGCTGTTTTTCCTTAAACACTTGAACTTAAAACTCACGCACATTGCCGCCCAGCAGGGTTAATATGAATGAACACTAGTAAAGCTCATCATCTTGTAGAATTGTAGATTTTTATTATGTAATTACGGTGTGATGATGAACAGCTGTGCAGCTCCACGCAGACGTTCAAACACACACTGTTCTGTTTTTCTGGCTGGACACATCCTGCTTTAATTGGACTGTAGTGATTCACTTGATCGGTGTTGCTGCCGTGGTGAAGCAGAACTGGTTTATTAGCCTCCATCAAAGAACCTGTCAGCCTTTATCATCGGCACACGGACCCTTTGCCTCTGATTTACAGGCACATGGTGGACACCATAACCTAATTCACGATATGAAAGAGTTTTTTTTTATTATAATTTAAGGCTCTCCTTCTGCTTTTTTCAGTCTTTTGAAATAGTGACACGTTTTATGTCTTCCTAAGAACAGCTGTTCTGTGCTATACATACATACACACACACACACACACACACACACACACACACATATATATATATATATATATATATATATATATATATATATATATATATATGTTTATATCCATCCATCCATTTTCTGAACCCGCTTTGTCCACGCAGGGTCGCCCGGGGGGGGCTGGTGCCCATCTCCAGCGGTCAACGGGCAATCAGGCGGGGTACACCCTGGACAGAGAGCCAGTCCATCGCAGGGCAACACAGACACACACAGGACAAACAATCATGCACACACACTCATACCTAAGGACAATTTGGACAGACCAATTAACCTAACAGGTCATGTTTTTGGACTGTGGGAGGAAGCCGGAGGACCCGGAGAAAACCCACGCATGCACAGGGAGAACATGCAAACTCCATGCAGAAAGATCCCAGGCCGGGAAGCAAACCCAGGACCTTCTTGCTACAAGGCAACAGCTCTAACCACTGCACCACTGCGCATCGGAAGGTTGCAGGTTTGATCCCGACTCCAGACAGAGGATTCTGCTGTTGTGGGGCAAGACACTTAAATGGTAAAATGGTAAATGGCCTGTATTTGATATAGCGCCTTCTAGAGTCCTGGAACCCCCCAAGGCGCTTTACAACACAATCAGTCATTCACCCATTCACACACACATTCATACACTGGTGGGGATGAGCTACGATGTAGCCACAGCTGCCCTGGGGCGCACTGACAGAGGCGAGGCTGCCGAGCACAGGCGCCACCGGTCCCTCCGACCACCACCAGCAGGCAACGTGGGTTGTGTCTTGCCCATCGACATATAAATTTTGGACAATGGGTTTCCATAGACTCCAATAACACGTTTTTGAGGCTAAATGGGAGGTGGCCACCACCGCCATTTTGACCGTGTCACAGGTTCCGTCAAGCCCAGACAATTCCATAAAAGGGAAGAGAGGTGGAGCTGAGGGTGGGGCTGTAAGGCTGGGATCAACTGACGACACCCGGTCGAACTAGCTACAAGCTAACCTGAAGCTAACCCAAAGCTAACGCAGAGGTGGGAGCTAAGCTAAAGGAGGTAGCAACCTAGCTACAACCGGAGTTAACTGTGCACAACACCAGAGCTTCTGAGTCAGAGATGCGCTGGGCTGACCGCTGGGTAAAACCGGGTGGAACACAGAGGTCTCCCGATAGCTGCTGAAAGCCGGCCGCCCGCGCAGCAGACAGAAGCTGCGACCAGACAGAGATGCGTCGAGCTGCGGGGAGGGGAGAAACGGGTGGAAAACATCGGTCTCTCGAGAGCTCCACAAGCCGATAGTTGGAACCCAGCTCCACCAACATGTTATATTTCAACCCATTTTCTAAAGTGCAGCATTATGTTAAATGCACTGGGTTTTACCCTATTACATTTAAATTTCATGGTTAAACAGTACATGTTAAAATCTAAGCTCAGCTCGGCAGTGACCTAAAATACATAAATATAATTTTACTTACAGAAAAAAATGAAGTGGAGACTCCTTGGACGCTCTATTAGTGCAATTAATGCAACAGCAAGTCATTTTGTCCAACAATTGCACAAAAAATATCCAAAAAAGAATACACAAACACAGAGACTCAAAATCCCTGAACAGTTTCCAAGCCAGACCGAGGCTCTACTGAGGCCTTTCCACTGAGCTAGCTCTGTGGTCACGTGGGCCTGATGCTCATTAATTATACAGAATTTTAGGCTTTTAATACACTTAAACAGAAGAGTGAGAAAAAAAATCACCCCCCTCAGAGTTGTCATGAGTGTAAACTAGATCATTTAAACCAAAAACATGTTCTGGTACCAGGCTGTAAACATGTTTATTTCTGCTGTGAAATTGGTATTTTTAACATGGGAGTCAATGAGGATTTGCTCGCTTCTGACACCAGCCCCTAGTGGATGAGGGTGGAACTGCAATTTTTGGTACTTCCGGGATTGCTTCAATTTTTGAGCCGCATTGTGGGGGCCTGGTTAATATTCACATATTAGCATCAGCAATAACATGAGAGTCTCCAAACATCCCAAAAGATCTGGACTAGACTGACATCTGGTGACTTTAGAGGCCATCAGAGTCTAGTGAACTCATCTTCAATTTAAAAAAAATGTAATATGTAACATCATCAGTAATTCCTATAAATTGTTTGCTCTTTCCATTCCGTGTACCAAATGCCAGTTTATGTTGCTGGGATGAGGCCATGGGTTTCCACTGGCAAAGGGTGGATTGCCAGCTCTGAGTAGGGGAGAGGTCCTACCACAAATGGAGGAGTTTAAAGGGATATTCCACGCTTAAGTGAAATTTAGTCTGTTGCCACATTCCCCAGAGTTTAAAATAATAAGTAACACAAAGGAATTACATGAGGCGATTTAGAGTTGGGACTACATTACAACAAGCACGGCTGTAAGCCTCCGCTGCAAGGTACAAGGACCTGACTCAGCGATCCCAAAAGGCACCTAATTCCATAAACACAAATGGTGGCTAGGCATTGTAGAGGTTTTTGAAGGAACAGCACAGTAAGTTACACTAAAAGTGAGAAAAGTAGGTGTCATTTGTGGTTCTGTTCACCAATGAGGGAAGAATAAAGCGGGAGAAAGGCGAGTCAAGGCAGCATCATCAGTGATGTCTGCCAGTGAAGGCTGAACTGGTCTGTTGAAGCGAGAGTTCAGCTACATAAGCAAAGTTCTCTATTCCCCGGTCAGTCTTTATGCCAGTCCTCACCTATGATCTGTAGGTAATGACTAGAAGAACAAGATTCGTGAAAACAAGAAGCTAAAATTAATGTGTGCTTAACTGTATTGGACGTAGTTTTGAATTTAGAAGTAAGGAGGGCACAACCGGCCTGAGGACCGGGGAGGGTCTTTAGAGTAAGTTTACAAATATTATGTATACAACTACAGCTTAGAGGCTCTTTTATGCAATGTCAGATGTCAGGAATGCATGACTGTCAAGTACAGAGGTGGCAGGAATGGCCAATCACATGTTAGCAAGTATCAGCAGAGCCAACAGATGAGCTTATGGACGGTTTTAATGGGAAACGGGCTTCGCTTGGTCCTAGTGCTCAACCAGTGTCTATTTAACATAGGGTAATATTGTGTTTGGTGGGTAAAAAGTGCTGGCGATTTCAGGAGGCCCCCTAGTTCACCCGGGAAACGAGGGAGGGATTATATCTCCATGTTGGCCAGAACACACTTTGGGAACCCTCTGGTGGAACTGGTGGAGGTTGTTGGTGAGAGAATGATAAGTGGAGGAAAACGAACAAATCAACAGACAGTCTGGTCTTTCCATCATTCAGAGTGCACTTATAGTTAAGTTTGCCCGCTTGTGTCACCTCCCCATGTGCTCTAAATTGTAATTTTTTTACTGTTTGCAACAATCTCTGGCACATATTTTAAGATGTTTTGCTTTGTTGGAGCTTTCTCGTTGAAGTGGCCCCCAGTGGCTGCTGCTTTATCCCCCATTCACACAGAGGACCTATGGGTCTGCCACTGAAACAACTAGTGTATTAAATCAGTCGTACAAAACACGTGGCTCTGAGCAAACGTCTGACATTTTTCAAAAGGAATCCCATATTTTATACACACAAATTTCTGTGTACACACACCATCAAAGATAAAATGAAAGTACAATCCCATCCCTGATGATGTTTTTACATTTACTCTGAAAAAAGCAGCACGTGCATCTTTAACGTTCGGTAATCATCCGTGTGCAGGGATGTTTTCCATCTTGTTCATCCAAGTACTTCACTGCATGCTTAGCCAGGAAACCGCCTCAGAGATAACACTCGGAACACCACGTCTTCACCTGACTCCAGGGCTTGTGAGATGCCCAGATTAAAGGCAACTCTCCTCCTTGAACAACATTCAGAAGGCTGCAGTTTATGCTTCAGCAAGTACATTTTAAATCATAGGCTTTGTGTAGAATAATCCCAACATTTTATATTCTGAGCACAGTGGGATTATTGTTAATAAATGTAGTACATGTGGGTCTGTAAAGTCACCCAGGCTTCATGCAGATGGTTAATTTGTTTGCGAATGTGTGTGTGTGTGTGTGTGTGTGTGTGTGTGTGTGTGTGTGTGTGTGTGTGTGTGTGTGACTCACAAAGTCATTGAAGCCAAAAAGGCATTGCCGCTCGTCTCTGAGAAAAACCAGCAACAAACTGGGAAGTGTCCAAAGCTCTGTTTAAAACCCAGTGGATCATCAGCGTTTGGACACGCTGTACCTGCCAACCAGCCTCCAGATGTCAGCCCCTTTCCTCATTAGTGGGGAGATCAGCTCTTCTAATTACTGTGAGCGCTGATAACTGGAAATCAGGAAGGTTATCGGATACAGGAAATGTGTTTTTATCATCTGCCTCCAAAAAGAGGCTGTGGGTGTGGATGTGTGTTTTTTAGAAAGCATCTGCTCAACCACTGGATGGATTTAAATGAAACTCTCAGAAATTAACCAGTAGATGGTCATCTAGATCTGATTGATATTTGGAGTCAAACCTGTTAATAAAAAAATGGCTGAAACCTGTTCAGTTTTAAAGATACTGAGCTAAATTTGATGCTTTAAAGTTGCTCAAACACAGACTGCATGCATGAACTCATGTAATATGCTGGAAGATTGTCAGATATATGCACGTTATGTTTTAAGTTGTAAACAAATTGAATATTTTTCATTCAATTGAGGAAAACTGGGAGCTTTAAATAAGCTCAGACTGTAAGCCTGGACTACCCTAACCCTGTGTGGAGGCAGACTCTTCATCAGGTGTTTTTGAGCCCTCCAGCTCATCTTCAGGACCACTGTCGAATATCCATCCTGTCCTCCTCAAAGTAAAACCTCCATTATTGCTGCAGTAGTCTTATTTTCGAGTCCATATTTGCATGTATGAGCCATTATTACACCTCTCCTGGTGTTGTGTGGTCGCCCACTGCTGCAGAGCCACATGCAGTCACAAACACGTCGCATCCTCCCACATTTCAGCTGTTCACGACTCATCTTTCTCTTTGATCAGTTGCTTCAACTATTGAACTCAGCTCTGGTTTATCTTGTTGTATCAGTACACTATGGGGTTCCATATGGGTTAATCCAGCTTCATGGAACAGATCTGGATCTTTTTCCTTATCTCAGAGAGATCGATGATTAAAGGATGTAAGCAGGGACATGGCTGGTTGTTACTGTTCAGCTGTTTACTCCCTTTACTGACCAGGGAGAGGATATGTGTGTGTATGTGTGTGTGTGTGTGTGTGTGTGTGTGGTCAGGATTGAACGTAAGATAATTTGTTTGCATCTATGTGATATCTCCAGTGAGTTGGCGTGAATGAGGGGGTATTAGTTAAAGTTTAAAACCTGAAAAAAGAGCTTTATGTTGAGTTTTGTCTCAGATAATTAATCTAAACATAGAATCACTTCAGCTGTTATTAGTTTAATATCACACACACACACACACACACACACACACACACACACACACACACACACACACACACACACACACACACACACACACACACACACACACACACACATTCATAGACAGGGGTCAAGGGCACAGACAGGCCTGGGAGCGACAGTGTGAAATTATGGATCACCCTAATGGTTACGCCCCAACATGATCGATTTGTGATGCTCTTTGTTTATTTTTGGTGCAGCAGCGACATTCCCAATTTGTTATAATGTTCTTGTTGCATGTTATAAACTCCACTTTAAATGCACTAGAAAAACACTTGAAATTAAATGAAGTTAAACAAAATGTTTTATTCAGAAAATGGCAAAAAAGTCATATTTCTTTGGAACTGCTGCCCTCTTGTGTCCACGCGTGTAAGTGCACCCTCACAATGTTGTGTCAGACAGTTTCTAACATGGAAGTGATATAATAAACATTCCTGTGTTTGTTCTAGGTCATGGAGACTTTATCCATACTCTCCCATACAATGATTGCACAGCAAACAGGAATCAGGTACGATTAATGGAAAAGAAGAAGTGAAACCATACATTTTTATGAGTTTATAAGATTTGTTTTTTCTTTCAGACCTTTTCCTACAGAGGAGAGCGTTGAAGATGAGGACATTTATAACCACCTGGAGGATCTCATAGAGTAGGTGTTCTCCTTTCTTTCTTTATTTCAAAACATAAGTGTGATGGGAAAACTAAAAAGTCATTACTGACTAATTAATGAGGCACCATTTGGTCCCTGGGTGTTGACTGGAAGGCAGCCACCACCTCCATGTCTCTCAGCAGGAGCTCAGCACACACACTTTCTTTCAGTTAACCACAAGTTGTGTGGGATTATACTTTAATAATTAGTTTTCCAGTCTATATGCAACCCAAACTTATCCAAGTTTTGCAGGTTGATGTTAAATAATAAAACATCTGAACTTTTGTATATATATATATATATATATATATATATATATATATATATATATATATATATATATATATATATATATGTATAGACCTAGACTTGCAGATTTACATGCACCACATTTAATTCAACAATTTATTTATTATCTTTAAAATTTGAAGATAAAACAAAAGATGTATAAAGCATTACGCAATCCTGCCTCATTGCAAACAGGACTTCTAGTCTGCAGGTAGCTGGTTATCCAAACCCAGCCAACTGTGGCCTTTTTATCATTGATTTTTGCCTCTCATGTAATTTTGGACTCACCTCTATGCATAGCTTGTGCACATGTTTCAGCTAATACATCTTCAGTCTTTATTATTTTAAAATAACATTTATTGTGTCTACAGAATTGGACTAATCACCTATATTTATCTGCATCGATCTGAGATTATGTGGTTTTTACTCAATAGTAAACCAGGTGTTAAACACTAATGTCTGAACAAAACCCAGAAGTTGAAGCAAAAACAAAACCACTGCCCTCTAGTGGCCGACTGCAGTTTCCATCTTGAGGAGATTCACCAATACAGGTTCTTCTATTAACCCTTTGCACCTACGTCACCTGCCCACATGGGTCCATCATATCGGTTGGCAAAAACATATTAAACTGTGAACAAAATGAATAATGAACAAAGCGTGAGATAGTTTTTTTGTGATTTTCTTAGCCTGGCTCAGGGGTGGACTGGCTTATCTGGCATTCTGGCACCGTCCCGGTGGTCCGCTTTTCCAGAATGGGCCAACACACCGACCCCCGGTCATAGAAATACCAGGGCCGAATTGTCGTCTCAGTGCACCCCTGGTCTGGCTTCAACTAGTTCATGCCCAGTTCAGTTATTGGAAGTATCTAGGTGGGGCAACAGTGAATTATGGGTGTGTTGAATGAAGAGGAAAAGTCGTGACGGAGGTTGTTTTTTGCCACTCCAGTTAAATAGTGGGAAGATTTGCCACACCTAGGTGGGGCTAACAGAGAGCAGTATTCACTCAAATGAAGTGTTAGCTAGCTTACGAACGTTAGCTTAGGTTCTCCCTGCTGCTGTTCACCAGAATTCACCCTGCTGGGTTTTTAAAATGATGTGGTAAACAGAGTTTCACTTTACGCTAGAGCTGTTTAAAAAACAAACTACAAAAGTCTGGACCCCTATAGCTGCTGGCTGGGTCTCTGGGATCAGATGCTATTCACACACCAGGGCGAGACAAGACGCCTAATAACGGCAACGCTAAATAAATAACATCATTTTTTCACACGTCGCGAACAGTTCACACATTTCACTACAGTGGACGGTAACACACGTCCTCCATAGTGAAATATAGGATTATCAACACTAAATAAGTAATACAAACACAAAACATGTATTATTCCATGTACATCACAGACAGTCGCTGTCTTCCTCATGAAATATGTTAATCTTTCCTGGTAAAACGTGTTTGCTGCAAATGTGAAAATATTTTGTGGCCTGCTATTAGGGTTGTCACGGTGTGAAAATTTAACCTCACGGTTATTGTGACCAAAATTATCACGGTTTTCGTATTATCGTGGTATATTTTTTAAACGTGTTACATTTTCACACAATTAAATAAACCCTGTATGTCAGGAAATATTGTCCTCAGTGTGTGTCTAAATGTTGCCTAAAATGTGTTATTTTGTAATTATGTTGTTTATTTGTTTACATTTTTCCCTTTAGTCTTTAAAATACCAATATTTGCCCATAACTTCTTATTTTTTGTCTGTTTGATGTCATCATTTAAAAATATTAGATCAGATAATACTCAGTACTCAAGTAGTCTTCTAATACTTTTTTTTACCCTTAAGTAATAAACCCTATATCAGCAAAATATTGTCCTCGGTTTGTGTCCTTCCAGTGAGCTTTGCAGATTTGGGAAAATGTCATAAATTCATAATTATTCTCGGAGAGAGACCAAATCTTATCTGCCCCTGGGAGCCCCGTAATGCATAGCGTCATTTCAACATGGGGGTGTCCGCGACACGGTTTATATGCAGGTAGCGGCGCTGCGGCTGCTTTATATAGCGACTCGTTGCATTCTCCCTCAACCCAAATCCTCGGATCACGCATTTTAGCTAAAACGCTAACGTTAGCTTGCCTTGCGTTGACTGTAGAGTTGTGGGTGATGGTCACGCAGATGTGTCATGAGATTTGAAGCGTTGCTGCCTTTCACAGACACTTTTTCTGCACGTGCTGCAAACAGGATAGCCGTCTTCTATCAGCTGTCCCTCGGCATTCTTCAAATATCCAAAAGATGCCCGTACTTCCGACTTTGTCTTCTTTGAGGGATAATAAATGTCCTGCGCGCTGCCGTCTCCTCCTTTGGCCATTATTTCAGCTTTAGCTTCAAGAAAGTTTTGGTTGTAAACAACAAAGCGCGCATGTGACGCCGGCAACTTCAGCAGATGATACGGTGGCTGGTAAGGGTCACCGCGCCTAAATATTGCGTCCTTCAGTATTGACCGATACCAGTATATCAGCACAAATCATACATACCTATTTCGTAGTATGGAATGTATGAAAGGCTTGATCAAGTGATATTACTCGATCGGAGAACAAGAGCCAGTAACAGTAGGTATGAAAACAATGACAATTTTTTTGACCATTAGTTGCAAAAATGTGAACCTTAACGGACTGCTTATATCAGAGATTTCTGATGGCGTCCGATATAATCCGATAGTGTTTTTGGACCGATATCAAATTACTTTTGATATTTATATCAGAACGGAACATTCCTATTAAAGGCTGGCATATTTTAGTTTCACTGAGGTTTCAACATGTGTCAACAGTCTTTTTGCCATATGTAATGGCTAAGGGAGCGGTCACATTAGCAGCATGACAGACACATTTTAAGCCCCACCTCCTTCTTGTAAAAAAATGGGACATTTTCCTAAAGTAAAAAATAAGAATACACCTAATAACATTGTGTTTTCTAAGCGTTGATTTTAGCCATCCATGTGCTTTCTGGATCCATCGGTCGATGGTTCTAGTTGTTCTAGTTCTAGATTCAAAAGTAGAACAAGGTATTTTTTCTTCACTTATGTAAAATAGATGTGTTGTGGATATTTAAAAGTTTAAGGCTGAGCCTGTCATCTTTACGTATAAATCAGTATAAACTTACATATAAAAAAGAGAAACAGCCTTTTATTCTGAATGTAAAAGATAAAATCTGTTAATAAGGACAAATTTACCTGATGTCTAAAGCCACTCCTGACCATTCTGTCTAAACGGCAGCAGCTGTTGGAATAAATAAACATTTATGTTTCTGATTATGGTTGGAAATGGCTAGGATTCACACAGAACAGTGTCATCTGGCAGAGAAGAAACACACATTATCCTGTCACTTCTCATAATTATTAGTTTGGTCCCTATTTTTGCTGCCACGATAAGTGATACCGGTGGGACATTTGAAAGCTTCTTTTATTATATTTTAGGTAATCCTTTGCTAAAATCACCAAAATAAATAAATAAATAAATTACCTGGTCTGAAGAACCTGTTGGGGTTATTAGGAGCGAACAATTCGCAAGCGTTAACTTACTTTTGGATTCTTCAATAAATTCTGTAAATATGTAAATATTTACTGATTTATTAATTAATTAAGATATTCTTAGATATACGGGGCACCATTCCCCTTTTTCCGGGGAAAAATTGAATCCAAAACTCTTATCAGTCTTTCTTGAAGTTCGTAGAATCCTTGGAGCAGAGACTTCTCTTCGACACAACAAAGCTACTGGAGACGAAAATCTGAATTTTATAACGTTTAATTAACAATTTGTCAAATGAATAAACAGTGGAATAGATGAATAATAACCGTGTGATATGATTGAAGATGGATGTGTTTGCATGTGATGGAGGATGTATGAATGGGGTCCTTTGTTCTCACAAAGGAGTAGTGTGTATGTGTGTGTGTGTGTGCGTGTGTATGGATTCAAAATGGAGTCTTGAATACAAGATGGCTGACCCCTTTGTCTGGCTAAAGTGTGGGTGGCAACTTGCACTTTAACTTCCAAAGCACTTAGAATCAGTAGTAACTTAACCTTAAATCACTCAAAACATTTCAAAAGATCATGAAACAACACAAAAGATTAATCACAAATTAATATCTTTTAGTTTCAGCCTGGCCATGACAGAAACCATTTTAAGATACCAAACAATGATCAATAAGCAGTTTATTCTTTCAAAATGACCCGACGGACGTGTTTGGGACGAAAGAGGAAAACACGAAGCTACTTTTTAAGCAATAGACGCGGTTTATTGCTTATTTGAGACTATAGAGGAAACGGGAGAAGAAAAGGAGAGAAAAAAAATGAGTTTCCTGATCACCAAAGCAGCAAGGCGTCCCCCGCTGTTATGACTTGACGGTTCTCCGTTTTTCTCCGCAGTTTCCGGCGTCATCCGTCGGTTTGATGCTTTCTCCGTTGTTTGGCGTTCACGAGTGTTTCTCCACGGGCTGGACAGAGACAGCAAAGTTTCTTTCTGTGCTGAGTTATAACTTACAGCGTTTCTGAGAGCTGGATGGAGTTGTTGTTTCCCTCAGCTGGTTCTGTGTCCTCAAACATCAGCTGGAGGGGAGCAGAAACGAGCAGATCAGCGGTCCCGTGGGCTCAACTTGGCTCTTAGAGCTTCCGCGTGCTCAAAGAAGTCGGAGCGTTCGACAAGCGTGTCCTCACCGCCAGGTATCCTGGGCAAAAGAACGAGGTTTCTTTGTCTCATTCATGATTTATAGTCTTTGAAGTCGCGGGAAAGCTCCAAGCTCCCGCCTCCCGCAGATCGTGTTTCTGGTATTAGGCGGTGACGTCATCACAATGCTTCCGTGTGCAAAGCATCATGGGAAATGAAGTTTCTTGGCGCTGATGTGATTATTTGCTTTTCAGAGCAATTTAAGCACAGTCATTTTGGAGAAAATCACTGCATAGTAATTTCCTCATGAGGTCAGACCCTCAACATTCCCCCTTTTGGTTTCGGGGATCGCGCCCAAAGCTCGATCGTCGGAAGCACAGATGGGTTTGTTCCTCATGAACGTAGGTCGACTTGATTGTCGGAAGCACAGGTGGGTTTGTCCCTTAGGACGTTGGTCTCCTTGGACGCCTTTGTCTTTGGTCTTTGTCTTGGATCCTGGCGCCTTTGGTCTTTGATCCTGGTCAGGCACAAAGAGGATAGGAAACGGGATAGTCCCCAACGCGCATAACGAGAAGAAGCCACTCACGCAGGTGGTACGCAATGATGATGTCGTCCATGCGAGAGGTAGTAGTGTAGAAGGAGGAATGTCGGTGGGCGGTTAACTCCACGAGGGGACACAAAGGCATCTCACCGCCGGCCATACAGTTCAGTTTATGGATCACGCGGTGATGTACGAGGTCCATAGTTCGCAAACGCGCATTGACCTATGTGGTCCCAAGATTCCCCCCTTTTTGGTCCAAAGGGTGGATCAGGACAGTCTTTGGGCTAAAACAAGGACCATAAAACTAAGAGGTACTACAATGTGCTGGTGCGTCAGACAGAGTCATTGACAGACTGAGCTGGGCCGGCACATAACCACTAGTTTATATGTGACCAAGTAAGAAACAAAAATACAGAAAACCCAAAAAAAAACATATAACATCCAAGAAAATTCATAGCAACCTTGAGGTCTCATAAAATACATTCTTAGGTCATACAGTCAGTGTGTATTCAAAATAAAGAATGTGACATACTGCAACACTCAGATAAATATGTGAGGTAGACTAAATTGAGAACTACTCTTAGGTTTACAGAATAACAAAGAAAATGTTGCTCACCCCCTTTAGACAGGTGTGGTACATTCACGCTTGGAGTCTCCCCGAACGCGGTTACGAGGCACACCGTAGGTGAGCAAGTGCATCTTATCTTGGAGTTTATTAACACGCCTGTAGGCGGAATAAGCTATCACGGCCGTGATGAGCCATTCCATCCCCAGGGCGACCAATGTGCAGATTAAAGTCGTATAATCTGTGTCAATGTAGCGTCTTGGGCGTCAAAGTAAGTTCACGCGGGTTTTGTGTGAACTTAGCAAATTTGGTTCCTTCAATCAGTAATTGTTGGTCAATTTCTAAATTGAAGGCAAAGTTATAACCCCGGAAAGCGTCCATGATCTCAATCTCCGAATCATGCTGTTCGAGGTTGAGGTGATGGAGTGCCAGGTTTTTAGTTCAAAGTGGAAATGCCTACCGTCCTTTCAAATACCAATGTTCAGCATCGACTTAAACCTATAGATGTGAGGTGTCACAATTATGGGAACATGTAACAGGAAACCGAGTTCTAATTTTCTGCATCAACGTGAATGGGAATTGCACTACCTAGGCTGTACGCTAGGTGGATTTGTGAAAGGTGCACAGTAGAGGGGTGGCAGCTGTCAAGCTATCTTTGAGCAGGTCCAGTGGTACCAAGTACGGGGAAATACGACTTTCAACCAAGCTGTCCAGCGTGGAACTTACTTCCCTGAGCAGGTCCTGCATCAAATCTCTCACCACTCATGTGTACACAATATCCTGATGTATGGTTTCAGACAAAGTCTTGATTGCACGTAGAGATTCATTAATCAGAGCAGAATGTAGGTTGACAGTTACAAGAGTACCCTGTAAGGTTTTAGTAAGTACTTCCTGTTAGCGTTCTAGGAAGAGTTTCTCTTGGTTAGTGAAAATGACGGCGGGGGGGGCTTGGTTCTTTGTCGGTTAGTACATGTTAGTGGGTTAAACGTGCACTTCCCCCCCTTTTCCATTTCCATGCATAGAACTATGTAGCGACTACGTCTACCTCCTGCGGGGAGTCTGGTCTCTGTACCCGCGGGGATGGTTTGACGTAGGGTTTGATTTGGTTTGCATGCACCCATTTGTAGACAGGCTCCTGTCTCGCTTTGGTGATGCGTAACCTGTATGCAACTGGAGAGAGTTTTGCCACGATCTCAAATGGTCCTGACCAGCAGGGCAGGAACTTCTTAGGTTTGCGTGCCGGTTGGGCGAACCGAAAGTAGAATACTTTGTCACCCACCTCGTATTCGCGGCTGGTTGTCTTTTGGTCGTAGTAGGCTTTAGCGCCTTCTACGTTGGTCTCCAGTTTCTTCTGAGCGTGCGCGAACGTAGCTCTGAGGTGTGTTTTCAAGTCTGCCACATACTGATGAGCGGTATAGGCAGTGGCAACACTGACATCCTCTGGGTGATACAGGAGGTGCAGTGGTAGAGTCATCAGTCTGCCGGTCATCATCTCAAAGGGCGTAACCCCCGTGGATCGCTGTGGAGTGGACCGTATGGCCATCAGGACCAGAGGGAGCTTGACGTCCCAGTCCTTCCCAGTGGAGCAGACGTACTTTTTGAGCATAGAGACGACCGTGCGGTTCATCCGTTCGACCTGTCCGGATGACTGTGGGTGATAGGGGAGGTGGAATCTCACTTCCACTCCCAAAAGTTCAAACAGGGACATCATTACACTGGATGTGAAATGAGTTCCTCGGTCAGAGTCAATGCAGAGTGGAAGTCCCCATCGACTGAAAACGTGGTTAATCAGCAGTACAGCGGTTGTGACGGCTGTATCGTTTGGCGCTGGAAGGCACTCAACCCACTTTGTGAAACTGCAAGTTACAGTTAGCATATATTTGTTTCCTCTTGCCGATTTGGGAACCGGTCCAACCCAGTCGATCTGCAGGTGGGACCAAGGGAAGGTTATTCCCCTGCGTTGCAGTGGTGCTCTAGCAAGCGGCTGGGAGGGTTGAAACTGGGCACAGACGAGGCAGCCTTGGACATAGCTGTGTACGTCCTTGGACATCGACGGCCAATACGCTACTTCTGTCAGTGACGCGAGGGTAGCTTTTGCTCCGCGGTGACCTCCAACCGGAGTGTCGTGGGCGTAGGCAAGCATCACTCCTCTGTGGTCGAGTGGAACAACCCAGCGCGGCGGGCTGTGATCGTCACGCATGTAAACTAACAAATCGTTTTGTAGTTTCAGGTGCGTGAGTTGACGATGCAGGTTTACCAAATCTTGGCTTGCACCAATAGGTGGTGATGGTTGTTTAGACATCGGGCCCTTTTGGAGAAGCTCGCGGATGAGCTTCAGGTCAGGATCTTGTTCCTGCATGGTGACTAGGTCCGCATCCTGTGGTTGTCTGCCTAGAAACACTGGTACCTCAACGGTCCGAGGTTCGTCTGCCTGTTTAGCATGGCGACGAGTAATCGCGCAGACCTCGTGAACGGCCTTGGGTGGAAGCCACTCGTCTTTGAATTCCCAACAGGTTCCCTGGTCAGCACCGAGCTTAGCAAGGCGGTCAGCTTCGTCATTACCATCTTTCTCCGGACCTAGGGTCCTGGAGTGACCTTTGACCTTTTTCCAGTAGACCATTATGCCTTTCTCAGTGGTGAGCAGATCACACGCTAGGAATAACTCCGAGTGTTTCACGTCTCTGTTCCTGGCGTTTTTCATGTTGTTCTCCTTCCACATGGGGAAGTGAGAGATGAAGCTGTGTCTAGCGTAGTTTGAATCAGAGCAAAGGACGATTTGAGTGATGTCCAAGGCTGCCGCCTGCTGGAGGGTTATCAACACTGCAGCAATTTCGGCGTACTGACTAGACTTTTGGCCCAACCGGTAGTGATTTGGTTGCTTGGTGTCACAGTCAACCCAAACGACTCCAACCCCAGCACGGAGCTGGCCTTCGTGAAGGTAGGAGCATCCATCAGTGTAAACTTTCGGAAGCCCTTGGCAAACATTCTCATCAAAGTAGCGATGATTGGATGCGGTTGGGTAGACTGCGGCAGGTGTGTCCAGGGGGCCCATGACGGAGTCAGAGTCACAGTGCTGGCAGCCAGCTAGCCCTTGTCCTAGCGCTAGCTTGGTGTTCTGACCATACTTGACCTCAATGTTGTATCCTTGGAGCACCATCATCCACGTCGCAATGCGGCTGTTTGACACTCTTCCTTCGCGCAGACGCTGGCTGTTTAGGAAGGTGACAGGCTGATGACACGTTTCAATGATCACTTTCTGTCCACCGATGTAACTACGAAAGTGTTCGACAGCCCAGACTGTAGAGAGGAGGGCTCTCTCACAGTCTGAGAACTGGAGTTCCACCTTGCTCAGAGGCTTGCTGGCGTATGCCACAACTCTCATGTCCTGGTCGTGTTTCTGCTTCAAAGCAGCGCTCAGGCAGTGAGAGGAGAAAGTCGCCTCTATGTAGAACTCTTTATCCTTGTCTGGGTAAGCCAGACAGGGTGCGGACGCCAACTTCTGTTTTAGGAACTGGAAGGAGAGTTCTTGGGGTCTGTCCCACACGAAAGGTGTGTCGTTCTGAAGCAGCTCAGTGAGGGGCCTCGCTATTTCAGCGTACTCCTCAATGAACTGCCTGGAGTAGTTGCAGACTCCGAGGAAGCTCCTGAGTTCGGTCAGATTAGCTGGGGCTTTGATGTCCTGAATGGCTCTAATGCGTCCCGCTTGGGGCTCGACTCCATTAGGGCCAACCAGCAGTCCAACATACTCCACTTTGGTTCGACACCACTGTCCCTTGACAATCGCCAATTTAGCTCCGGCGTCAGCGAGCTGTTGCAGCACGTGACGGAGTTCGGCCAGGTGCTCCTCGAAGGTTCGACTCCTCATCAAGATGTCATCGACATATATGAGGTTCCCTCTGGAAGCAGCATCTGACATGGCTTTGTGGAGGAAGATGTTGAACTCGGCAGGTGAGTTAGAGTAGCCAAAGGGGCAGCGGTTCCAAGTATATTGGCGATTTCCAAAGGAGAAAGCCAGTTTATACTGGTCCGCCGGCTCAACCTTCATGGTCCAGAAGCCGTTGGCTACGTCAACCGTAGAGAAGAAACGAGCATCTCTGACTCTGGCTAGCTCCTGATCTAAATGGATCATAGGCCACCTGGAGAGAGGTACTTGTTTGTTCAGTGCGCGATAGTCTATGGTGAGACGCCATTTCCCAGTCGGTTTCAGAACCGGCCAGATGGGAGAGTTGTAAGTGGAGTTACACTCTCTGATGATGTTTTTCTCCTTCAGCTGATCGAGGATCTCCTGGATCGACTCATAAGCAGCGAGGGGAATCTTGTGCTGACGTACAAAAGTAGGAGGGGCATTCGGGTTCGTTGGAATGCGAACCGTATGCAGGTTTGTGAGTCCACAGTCCAGGGAGTCCCTGGATAAGACGGACTGAAACTCGTAGAACAGGCTTCTAAGCTCTGCTCTCTGCTCCTCTGACTCCAGCGCATCCGCTTTGTCAAGCTGCTGGCTGACTTCGGCCTCGAAGCCGTCATAAGGTTCAGAGGAGGAGGGTCTCTGATGTTCCGGGCTTTCAACCGGTGACTCAGAGGGTTGAGTATTTATTGCAAAAACCGTTAGACACTGACCGCAGTCAGTATCTAAGGTTGCACTGCAAATAGGTTCCTCAGGAAGGGCTTCATGCCGCTTGATGGTAATCATTTGTGAAGGGAAAGTACTGAATGTGTCTACACCAACCTGTCTGTCGTTCAAGAACAACGGAAGTTGTCCGATCACGGGGACCGAAAGTTCGAAGTCATGGAATGAGCTATCTATCAGCATGCCCAAGGGCTTTCCTGCCGGCATGTGGATAGGACTCCGGGTCGGATTTTCGACCAACAAGTAGGCAGAACGATTGTTCAGCTCCAAGAGTGGCGTGCCACAGACGGCTAAGTTGAGCTCCAAGAAGTGTGGTGATGGCTGGAAGAAGGCCTGTGTGCCTGGCAGCTTCTGATGCTTCATCAGAGTTAGACGAACAGGCACTCCTTTGACCAGTGGGGGCAGAACCGTGCTGGCCTCAACCACTGCACGGCAGGCCTGTGGAATGGTCTGTCCGGACAGCAAGTGTTCACGGCCTTCTGAGCGAGGCTCAGAGGAAGGTGTGGCCCGGGCCCAAAGGACTTGATTGCAAGTGTCCAGCTGGGCACCTAGTCGAACCAGCAGATCTGCTCCAATGAGTGCAGGTGGATCAAGCTGTGGTATGATGCTGAATGTATGTGTGAGCTGTCTTGCTCCAAGTTGGATAGTCAGAGAGCAGACCTCTGGCGCTTTCAGGAGCCTCTGCGGCCAAGTAGGTGACAAGAGCCGATGGCTACGTGTCACACTGACCAGAAGGGGGTCCTTCTGACGCAGGTGTTCAAACGTCTGCTGGCTGATGGCTGACTTTTCAGACCAAAGAGCAAGGCGAGCATCTGAGATGTGGGTGCAGTTGATGGTAAGACCACCAACTATGTGTGGTGCATATGGCTGCAGGCTGACGTTCTTCAGCGAGCAGAGAAAAGATGAATGTGTGCGGAACGGAGTTCCAGGAGCGGTTTCATGCCTTTGCAGGCGGACATCGTCTGTGGGAGCTGTAGGGAGGGGCATGACCTTGGAACAAGGGTTTTGCGGCTCACTTAGGCTGACTTCAAGAATGGAGGATGGTCGGCTGCTATCCGGGTTCCAGGGCTTAGGTGTTTCCACCTGGGCCCACAGTTGACCCTTCTGGCAGTCGATGAGGGGAGCTAGACGTTCAAGCAGGTCCTGACCAATGAGAAGTGGTTCAGTGTCTAGCTGGCAGACATAAAACGGGTGAACCAGAGTCATGTCTTGGAAGGTGATATCCAGCCACGCCCGGTGAGTGATACACTCCCGGGTCTGGGTGTAGCTGGTGATTTTCAGGTCACAGGGCTCTACCTGGACTGGTTTCCCGAGTGACCGCATGGTGTCAGACACGCGATGGAACAGTGTGGAGCACATCAGGGTCATTTCTGAGCCGGTATCCAGCAGAGCATCAACCTGTATGCACCCACCTACGTTGGTGCTACAGTACAAACGGCGAGCATGATCATGGTTTGTTAAGTCACCAAGGAACTTCAGAAATTTAGCATCAGGTTTCTCTGGGGGGTAGATTTCAGGAGACTCCTGTGATCTACCAGTAGTGTTCCCCCAGCTGATCAAGTAGGTCCTGGCCACGCTGGGGGGTTGAGCTACGCCTAGTCATGCGGACGTTGGCTCTGGGTCTGGCTTCTTAGAAGCAGACTTTGGTGCAGGGGTCTCATCTGCAGATCTCAGCTGTTCCTTCTGTTTAGCTAGGAACTGCTGAAACATCTCCTGGAGGTCGGCTTTGGTCAAGTACTCACCTGCGGACTTGCGTTCGGGACTTACCTGTTGGCGGCGCTCCTTAAACCTTCCACTGTTCCGACCTGCCTGCCGTTGGTTTTGGTTGGGCCACTTCCTGTCTGATTGTCCAGACCTAGGCGGCCAATCAGCACCCCCCTTCCCCTGTTGAGGAGATTGGGACTGCTTTTGCGGTTTAGCAGGTCTAGGTTTAGCAGATTTTGGCTTAGTGGGTGGAGCTTCTGTGCCTTCGAGCTCCAAACGCGGCTCGGCGTCGGGAGCTAGGTGCATGACGCGGTGATGTGCGTCAGGCTTTTGGGGCTTTCCGCCGGCTTCCCAAGCCTGTTGAGCGTATCTCCTAATCTCCTGAGTTGTCAGTTTCTTCATCCGACAATACATTGAGACTTCGAAGCGAACACACTCGTGCAGGTTGTGAATGAACAGGGATCTGAAGGCAGGGTCTTCCTCGAGCCCAGGGCCGTTTCGACCTTGGAAATAAGCACTTTTGAGTCGGCGATAATACTCTCTGGGGGGTTCGTTCCTCCCGTGTTTGATGGAGAAGGCCCCCATTGTAGCTGACGCAGAGTCTGCATAAGTGGCGTATTCATCCCTCAACGCTCGGCAGAGCGAGGAGTACCGATCTCGAATGTCAGGTGGTAGAGTTTCCATGAAACCGTGCACCGTTCTAGATGTGGTTTTCCAAATTAGCTTGAGCTTTTCCCTTGAAGAGGGTGCTGGAAGATCAAGCAGACAACGTTCTATCTCCCTGAGATAATCGTCGACATTGGATTCATTGGTGTTAGGATCAAAGCGTTCTATGTCTTTAGCTAGCGATTCAATTTGACGTACACGGAGCCCTGACTCACGGTACGGCGCGTCATCCTCTGACTCTGACCCACGGTCTGTCTCAGAGAGCGCTGGATATCGCTGGTGTGCTCTGGGCTCCCAATGTTGACTCCTGGGGCCCAAATCGGGGTCCGGCATGTTGTGGCGGGCTGCTGGCACGTCACGTGGGTGTCTTGGGAGGTCCTCCTCCCGGGGCACGTCTGCGTAGTGCAGCCTGCGTCTTTCAACTGGGGCTTCTGCGTAATACACTTTGTCCGGATACGGACTGGCGTATGATGCTTTGTCCTGCAGCTGGTTACCGGCATGCCGAATACCGGAGTAGCTAGGATGGGTGGATGGTTGAGGTGCAGCTTGGGGTGCATAACCCCAATCGGCACCTTGCACCCTTTGTGGACTGGGGGAGCGGTCTAAATAGAGGTGCCGCTCAGCTGGTCGACTTCTCACTGATTGAGAAGGCCGTGAAGATGAGGGTGGTGGTCCAACCTGGGATTCGAGGGCGAACTGCCCTCGGCCCCTAGATGGTCCTGAATGCCCTAGAGTGTGTGTAGGGAACGGGACCGAAGGTTGGGACAGATGAGCTTCATCTCTCCCCTGCGGCGTGCGTCCGTCCAGAGAATCATGGTGTTTCCCCCCTTCCCACTGTCTGTTGTCATCAGCAGAAGGGGGCGGGGTCTCCTCCCCATCTTCCCCAGAATCGGTGTTGTCTTCCTCCTCGTCATCCTTCTGCCTTCCATTTTGCTGCCTTTCAGCTAGCATGCTCTGGAGCTTCATGATCTCTCGATCATGTTGGAGTTCTCTCTGATAGAGGATCAAGGCTAACTTAGCTAAGTGAACCTGGATTGGTTTTGTACCATCCGGGTTTTCTATTTGATCGATTACAGCTTCTAGCTCGACGCTACGCTGTTCTTCAGTGAAATCCCTAGAAGGGTAGTCGGGTTCTCGAGCAACCGCGACCAGTTTGGACAATATTTGTCCAGAAAGTAGGCCAGGTTCATAGTCGTGGGCCGCAGCGCCACCTGGTTGCTGGGAGTTGGTCAGGTCACTACTCTGTCCCTCCATTTTAACAACCGAACCAAAAATAGCCTAGTAGAGCTTCTGCAGATAGCTCAAGGCTGCACCTTTGGCAGCAACTGCTAGCTTTGTAGCAGAAAAACACTAAATTAACCTTTGTGCGCACAGGTTTTAGCGTTTTAAGATTGCACGGAATGCCGTGACTGACGCTTAAAATACTATTCCTTTCAGTATTTTAGCAAAAGCTGGTGCGTTGCCGTAGCAACGTCTTACAACACTTGCAGTGTTAAATATGCTAGTTATTCCTTCAGAATATTAGCAAACAGGGTGTTATCAGTCTTTGAGTGAAGGTTTCAGTTAGTTACAATAGCCACTGTGAGTTAAAGTCGCTAAATTAGCAGTTAATTTTAGCCTAAAAGGGTTAGTCAGAATTACTTACACGCTGCACCTTTAATGAGGAACTGAATTTTAACCTAAAAGGTTAGCCAGAATTAATTACACGTTGCACCTTTAAGGAAAAACTGAATTTTAACCTAAAAGGTTAGCCAGAATTAATTACACGTTGCACCTTTAAGGAAAAGCTGAATTTTAACCTAAAAGGTTAACCAGAATTAATTTACACGTTGCACCTTTAAAGAAGCACTGAGTTACTGGTGAGAGTTCGATGCAGCTTCCTGCTCAGCGAAATCAGCACCACTCTGTTGCTGGTTCAAGGCTGAACAACGGATTATTTTTAATTCAAGCTCTTTGGATTTATTTGTTTGTTTGTGCCGGATAGAAATCTCTGTGTATCCAAGCCTCACACGGGCTGCACCAATAAAATGTTGGGGTTATTAGGAGCGAACAATTCGCAAGCGTTAACTTACTTTTGGATTCTTCAATAAATTCTGTAAATATGTAAATATTTACTGATTTATTAATTAATTAAGATATTCTTAGATATACGGGGCACCATTCCCCTTTTTCCGGGGAAAAATTGAATCCAAAACTCTTATCAGTCTTTCTTGAAGTTCGTAGAATCCTTGGAGCAGAGACTTCTCTTCGACACAACAAAGCTACTGGAGACGAAAATCTGAATTTTATAACGTTTAATTAACAATTTGTCAAATGAATAAACAGTGGAATAGATGAATAATAACCGTGTGATATGATTGAAGATGGATGTGTTTGCATGTGATGGAGGATGTATGAATGGGGTCCTTTGTTCTCACAAAGGAGTAGTGTGTATGTGTGTGTGTGTGTGCGTGTGTATGGATTCAAAATGGAGTCTTGAATACAAGATGGCTGACCCCTTTGTCTGGCTAAAGTGTGGGTGGCAACTTGCACTTTAACTTCCAAAGCACTTAGAATCAGTAGTAACTTAACCTTAAATCACTCAAAACATTTCAAAAGATCATGAAACAACACAAAAGATTAATCACAAATTAATATCTTTTAGTTTCAGCCTGGCCATGACAGAAACCATTTTAAGATACCAAACAATGATCAATAAGCAGTTTATTCTTTCAAAATGACCCGACGGACGTGTTTGGGACGAAAGAGGAAAACACGAAGCTACTTTTTAAGCAATAGACGCGGTTTATTGCTTATTTGAGACTATAGAGGAAACGGGAGAAGAAAAGGAGAGAAAAAAAATGAGTTTCCTGATCACCAAAGCAGCAAGGCGTCCCCCGCTGTTATGACTTGACGGTTCTCCGTTTTTCTCCGCAGTTTCCGGCGTCATCCGTCGGTTTGATGCTTTCTCCGTTGTTTGGCGTTCACGAGTGTTTCTCCACGGGCTGGACAGAGACAGCAAAGTTTCTTTCTGTGCTGAGTTATAACTTACAGCGTTTCTGAGAGCTGGATGGAGTTGTTGTTTCCCTCAGCTGGTTCTGTGTCCTCAAACATCAGCTGGAGGGGAGCAGAAACGAGCAGATCAGCGGTCCCGTGGGCTCAACTTGGCTCTTAGAGCTTCCGCGTGCTCAAAGAAGTCGGAGCGTTCGACAAGCGTGTCCTCACCGCCAGGTATCCTGGGCAAAAGAACGAGGTTTCTTTGTCTCATTCATGATTTATAGTCTTTGAAGTCGCGGGAAAGCTCCAAGCTCCCGCCTCCCGCAGATCGTGTTTCTGGTATTAGGCGGTGACGTCATCACAATGCTTCCGTGTGCAAAGCATCATGGGAAATGAAGTTTCTTGGCGCTGATGTGATTATTTGCTTTTCAGAGCAATTTAAGCACAGTCATTTTGGAGAAAATCACTGCATAGTAATTTCCTCATGAGGTCAGACCCTCAACAAACCTTAACCCAACCCTTTAGCTCTGCCACGAGTTTGTTTCTACTCTACAAAAAAAGCCATATTTAAAAAACACATTTCTACAAATTAAGACATTTCTGTCTTTTACAGTAAAGAAGTAGTCTAAATGGATACACCTAAATTATCTATCTCCATGTAAGTCTACAATAAAAATGTAAGAGCACACTCCAAAATCTTTTTTTGGTGTCTGTGTTCCTGAGTAAATTTCACGGCCGTGAATCGGTCATCGTCCTCATCTAGTTTATAGCAAAGTAATAACATCCACATCTGTAAAAGCAGGAGTGTGTTCTAAAGTGTTATAAAGAGTCAAAATCATGCCATTACCATATCCTGTCGTGTGTGTGCTGCAGTGAGAACAGGTTGGAGGATGAGGAAGATCTATACGACTGTGTTTATGATGATGAAGAAGGTGGAGAGATCTACGAGGACCTGATGAAGACGGAAGCCATCCCTCCTCCGGTGCGTTTCCTCTCTGCCAGACAGATCAGAGTATCTGTGGGACTTAAAATTATAAGAAGTTGATACATGGATTTAAGAAGATTTAAAAAGTATTACAAAGTCATGCATCTATATAATAAAGTCTTAGTTTAGCTTTGCATTGACAAAATAAGCTTGTCTGTTTTTAATAGAAACACATACTGTAGCAGCAAAAACACCTTCACTGATGCCGGCTGCTTGCTTAGGACTTTGTACCATGTGGCGTTCCTCTAATCAGCATTAATCTGAGATTGTTAATTAAAGCTGTTTAAATCAGAATTGTTATTTTGAAGGTTCAATTATGCAGCCCTATCTTTGACTATTAAGTAAAAGAAAACATAAAGCTGGCAGATGAGCAGGTGTGACCTCTGACCCTGCTTGAAGGTTTGGATCGACCACATCTGGCGTGAGCCCCACAGCGCTGACACATGTTCTATCTCTCTCTCTCTCTCTCTCTCTCTCTCTCTCTCTCTCTCTCTCTCTCTCTCTCTCTCTCTCTCTCTCTCTCTCTCTCTCTCTCTCTCTCTCTCTCTCTCTCTCTCTCTCTGTCTGGGTGTGTGTGTGTGTGTGTGTGTGTGTGTGTGTGTGTGTGTGTGCGTGCGTGTGTGTAGGCATATCAGAAGCAGGCGGAGATTGACATCAGGAGTTGCTGCTTGATGGAGCTGAAGCAGACGGAGGAGAAATACACAGAGACCCTGGAGTCTATAGAGAAGGTAACAAACACAAATCCAACACACACAAGTGGGTAGTTAAAGAAGACCTTTTTACAATGGTAATAAGAACAGTTTTTTTTTTGGTCAAATTCATAATTTCAGATTTGGAAAGTGTGAAAACTAATGTAGTGCCTGTGATGGCCACAAGGTGGCAATATAGCTCAGGGGTTGTTGGGGAAGAGCAGAACAGGAAAGCTTTGATCCGCCTGAAGAAGGTCTGGAGAAGTCTGGAAACAAAAGTAGAGAGCAAAGGGGAGCAGGCAGCAAGTGTCCTGTAGAGGTTGAGTTAGCTAGTAGTGCTAGCAGGGCTAACAGGAACCAGGTGTGGTTCAGTCCTGTTCCTCAGCTCAGTGCTGATGAAGATCAGACTGATCCTATTGCAGTTGAAAGTGAATGTGTCTGAATTCCTTTAGTTTATTCTTGAATTGTGCAAATGAGCTGAGAATAAACACTTTATGACTCTTTAAATAATGAAAAATGGATTTTTGTGACTTTTCACAGTCATCTTTCAGATCACTGGATCCTTTTTTTGACAGCTTACACTTTTTTTGTTGTTGTTTTATTCTTGGACTTTAATTGTGACGTCGCTCTTATAACTTCTGGGATCAGAAACAGAAACCTGTCTGTGCAAATCCCTAGATTTTATCACAGAGATGATATTAATTCCTATTAAGAGTGATAGACTTTAATTAAGCATCCACCTCATATAGAGAAATAGAAAAGATTCATTATGTCTTAGTAACAATTCCTCCCTCTGATGGATGGATCTATTAGGAATTTAGAGGCCTTTTGTCCTCTAACATTTTTAAATGAGAACCTGCTGCAGGCTGAATTTCTGTGTCCAGTGAACAAATACAAATAAATTGAACATTTGTCCTTTTTCTTATGAGTATTTTTGAAATTAGTAGTTGCTAAAAAGCAATCCCAGAGCTTCGCACAGTTCCCCCAAGACCCAAAACCATTAGAGAAGCCCGTTCCTCTGTGGGTCTTTTCACCTTAGCCTGCACTTTCACAGCTCTGTTGGAGGCCCACCAATCTCCAGCCCCCCAGCTGCAGCTACTTGTCTTCTTCCCCTTGTGTACATTCACGTCTGCAAAAGGCCCTCGCCTGATTTCCCAGCGGAGGCCCAGTAGATGACTTTTGGTATGAAGCGGATGGTGGAATTTAGTTTGGGCTTGGCCTCTCCTCCGAGATGTAGAATTGACTATGCGGTGGGAGTTTTCCGAGAGGAAATCATTAAATTGCAAACTCTGAAAATGAGATTATTGTCGTGACCCAGACAGTCCTCGTTGTTTCTGCTTACTGCAGCTCTTTGCAACTTGGCTCCATAATATAATAGCATCTGGCACTAAATGACTTTCCCACTTTTGCTCCAGAGAAACGAGCTTCATTCTCCTGCATCCTTTCTCTCTCCTGCAGCATTTTATGACGCCCCTCTCTATGTTTTTACCCACGCTGGAGATGGAGAAGGTGTTTGTGAATATCCCGGTGAGTCATTGTCCTCATATGTGGTTAAACCTGTATTCATATGTGCCACGATTGATGTTTGGAGCTATAATAAATAATTTAAATCACTATAGCAGCATAACTACATCTTTTGTGACTCTTTTAAATTAATAATTAACATATTTTAATAACCTAAACACATTTATTGATATTTTTATGCCAAAAATGGGTGGTGGTGGGGGCTTGACAGAATTCATTTAATATCGTTACGTGATCGTGGTGAAAAACATTAAAGGTTGCAGACTTTGTTTTTTCTTTTCCCAGGATCTGGTTAAAGTTCACAGATGTTTACTTTTGGAAATCAAAGAGTCAGTCCACCAAAGAGGTTCTCAGAACCTTTACCAGATCTTCATCTCTTTCAAAGAGAGGTACACAACTTCATCATCTGTTTTTATTACCTTTTAAACGATAATCACGACGTTAATGTTTTTATAAGCATCATCTGCATTATGAACTATTTTATTCCCTGATTCTGTATGAAACCTAAGATCGTAGGAGATGAGAGCAGCTTCTGCATGATTTATGTCTGACCTGATGCAGGTTGCTGATTTATGGGAAATACTGCAGCCTTGTGGAGACGGCCATCGTCACCCTCGATAGCATCTGTAAGAACAGAGAGGATGTTCGCATGAAGCTAGAGGTAACAAGCTGATCGTGAGTCATAGTCAGTAATTGCTGTTTCTCCTGGGAGTGGGTAGATGTTGCCCTCTAGTGGTCGTATGAGGCACTGTAGTGAGGATGATGAGGACAGGTCAGATTTCTGTGAAACTCTCTGTGAATCTTTAATAAAACGATGGTTCTTATTACACCGGCTTCGACAAGGTGCAAATAATATAACTGAGCAGCCTTTTTACTGGAAGCAGGAGGAATTCTATTGCCAGTGGGGATTATTTATAATGTGCACAATATTGATTTTCTCCTCCGTACAGGAATGTTCAAAGAGAGCCAATTATGGAAAGTTCACTTTGAGAGACCTGCTGGTGGTTCCGATGCAGCGGGTGCTGAAGTATCACCTCCTCCTGCAGGTACCAACTCCCACCTCTCATCTGATTGGTGCTGCATTTGTACACATGTTTATCTTTGATGCAACTACAGCTGATGGGGCTCTCATAGCTCCCCTTCTCCGGTGAGAGAGTCAGAAGTGAAGCGAGATCCATTCGCATTGTCGTGCATAACCACCTGTGTAATTAGGTTGTCTATATTTATACATCATCTCTTATTAGGCCCTAACAAGTCAGCTGCATGTATCTGCAGCAGCCATCATTAGGTGACAGCGGATTAACTGGCTTTGAAGTGAATGACAGCTGAATCAGTGGAGGACTCTCCGTCAGTACTCCATCCGTCCATCAGAGGCAGCGCTGTCCATGTTTCACCTCCCTCTCCTTCAGACTTGTTAAGACGCTATTGCCTCCCCCACCCCACCTCTCCTAGTACTGTCATCTGATCAATAAGTGAGATGGGGGGAAGGAAAGAGAGCACCTGAAACAAAAATACACAAACAAGAGACATGCAGAGAGAACAAACAAATGGTGAGAACCAAGATGTGAAAACTCTCAAAAACATGACTGAGAAGGTATTTTAAGTCACCTTTTTCATGGATTTGTTTTGATGAAGTTTTACTTTTAAAATATGCTTTGTTGTTTTTTCCTTTGTTAAGGATTGCAAGTTTAGATAAAGAAATGAAGGGAAAGCAATGGAAGAGTATTTGAAATCTGGATGGTCGGTTTTAGATCCCCTTTGACCTCAAACAAAATGTCCAAGCTGGAATTAAAACAATTCTGCAAAGAAAAAAAAAAGAACACAATTCCTCCGCAGAGATGTTTCTCTTGTCTAGACACTAATGCGTCAACGTCGAACCTCTACAGAGCAGCGGCTGTTGTTAGAGTCTGTTATGCTAGCAGCTCTGCAAACAGCTGGAGTTTACTGGTAAAGGTAGCAGGCACATGATCGGGAAAAGGCTCATCAAATCCATCTATCTAAGGGTGTAGATGTATCTATCCACATCATCAGGGACCACAGCCGTCCAGCACGTAACTGTTTACCCTGCCACCACCCAGCAGACGTTACTGAAGTCTTAACGCCGGGCGGACACTGTGCGACTTTTTCACTTTTTTGAGCCAATTTTCCACTCATGCAAGAATCCACAAGCTCAGGGCAAGATTTGCGCAGAGCGTCGTGTAGTTTACAGAGAGTTACGAGAGCCCATTAACACCACGTGACCAGCTACCGATCAGCAATCGTGAGCTCGCACGGATTTCTGGCGTGTTTGATGTTTTGCTCGTCCCTCATGAGGGTTGAAGCGGCGCTGCGAGCGGCTGCGACCCAAAAAGCACCAGAATCGCTCACGGCGCATGCGCAAACGTGTGTCAACACGGCTCGCCAGCTATGTCCCTATTTACACACGTCGTTTGTTTTTATTTCTACACATCTTTAAGCACACAATGACAAGGACTGTCAAGAAAGCATATTGGCTGTGTTTATGTTAAATTAAACTGACCACAAAACACTGATTTACTTTATTTCTTTCATTTTCCTCCTCCAACCCCCCAAAAATCCCCGTATCCTCCTTCAGCACTCCCAAAGGATGACAGACATCAGTAACAACACAAAAAAAGCCTGACGTGTTGTGTAAAAACTGCTCCTTCTGGTATATTTTTAGCTCAGACGTGTTACCAGACGTACCGTGGGAGCAGTCAGATTGCATCAGAGAACTGGGTCGTACAGTGTGAGCACATGACTCGTGAGAGTTGCTCGGCGAGGAAATCGTACAGTTTGAGGTGAAGCTGAACGTTAAAAGTGAAAAAGTCGCACAGTTTCCGCCCGGCTTAACTGGACATTGAGATTAAGGAGTTTCTACCAGCAGGCTGTTTGGGCCTTAAACAACAACAGCTTTTTAATGAAACCGCTCATGCTACTGTCATACGGATAAAGTTATTGTTTTTTTCTCTTATTTAAATTGAACATTGCAACGCTGACTTAGGTTAGCCTGCGACAAATAAAGTAAACTTGAATGTTCTTATATTAAAATGATTTCTAAAACCCTACTGAGTTCTTTTTCAGTCTTGCACATGATGCAAATGTCCCCCCTAAATGTTTGAAGAACAAAAGAGCTAAAAAGCAGGACCAAAGTTAAAGTGTTGTGTCAACATGGACAAAGATCCCTGAGGAACAGCTGGGTAATGGCTAGCCGTGGCGTATAAAACATCTGCCGGGCCACTTCCTCACATGATGACAGCCAGAATCTCCACAACGAATGTCTTGTCGCTCCCGTTTGCTCTTCATCTACCTCTATTTCACGTTTCTTTCTCCCCGTTTTTGCCATCAATCTTTTTCCCGTGTCGTCCTCGCTGCCTGCACCCATCATTCCTCTTCCTCCTGAACATGATTTCCTCAATGAGTCCATCACATATGCCCCCCCTCCCTGGGGGACCCCTCCCTGCCCCTGTATCTCAGCAGATACGGGGAGTCAGGGAGCCAAGATTGATAAATAGGCCTCTGTCGGGGTGCTAGTGATGATAATGCCCAGGTTGAGCTTGACTGACACCGAGGACTTGGGCAAACGGACAGGATGCAGTATATCTCCCTCATAGTGGGGTCCTAATGTGTGTCCTCGTGTGTGTGTGTGTGTGTGTGTGTCCTCGTGCATGCATGACTTCCCCCTTATCCCACAGCCAAGCTCTAGATGTCTAGTTTACGCTGCGCTACAGCAAGTCATTTCAGATACAAGCTTTCACAAACACTGTATCTGATTTATTTCGGGACAAACTTGTTTTTGCAGCAGCCTTTTTCATTTTTATATCTTCAGCCAAAACCTTAAGGCCGCATGTTGCTGAGTTTATCAGTGTTTACATGTGCACTATCTTTTCTAGGTCTTATTTTTCATTTTCTCCAACAGGAGCTGGTGAAACACACTCATGATGCTGCTGAGAAGAGCAACCTACGGACGGCACTAGATGCTATGAAGGTGTGTCCACACTCTTGTCCCACAACACCCTGTCCCATCATGCAACATGTAGAAGAGACAAGTTTCATCGACCTCTGATCAAATTCAGGGTCACATCTTAGAAATGTCAATATAAAAGTCACATAGCATCCCCCTTTCAAAATAATAGCAGATTTCTGCTCATATTTGCTTAAATTTTGTATAAATTTGTGTTTTTGTCCCGCCATCTAATTCTCAGAGAACATCTTCATCATTGCAAATGAAAGACGTCCATTTCAGAGACTTCTGCTGTTTTTATTCTTTATAATTTTACAACTTTTGTTTTGTAAATTTAATCTATGGACCGTTTGAACTCTATTCTTTCACAAATTTAACATTTTCAAACATCAAAGGACTTTGATGAGTCTTTTGTTTTTTAATGTGACTATATAACGACTCAGTCCGGCTGTATTTATTTCACTGGACCAGCAGAAGTTATAGTTCAGGAGGATTTACAGAATGATTTAGACAGACACCCCACCTCTAAGATCTGCTGAGTCATGTTATAGTAGAGCTGTGTGGTTTTGTGTGCAGGACTTGGCTCAGTACGTTAATGAAGTCAAGAGGGACAACGAGACGCTCAGAGAGATCGATCAGTACCAGAAATCCATAGAAAACTTGGTGAGTCTGGGTCGATCAGACGGATGGCGTGAGGATTTTAGTTAGTGTGTGTTTTACAATAAGTTTTGTTTGTCTTTCCAGAATCAGACTCTGAGAAACTACGGGAGGCCCAAAGGTGACGGGGAGGTGCGCGTGTCCTCAGTGGACAAACGAGCCAAACAGGACAGGTGGGCGTCCTGCCAGAGTACACAGCGGCTCGTGGAACTAAACCGGTTTCTCTAAATGCCAGTGAGCCGTAACAAATGAACGTCACGAAGTTACCTTTCCTCCGCGTCGAACCTCCAGGATAAACCATGAAAGCAGCTTTTTCTTTACTGTGCCTTTTATTTATTTATTACACAATAGCATTAGAATGTGGAGAGATCACCAGGGTATTCTTTGATTTTAAATCTTTTCTTTGGTTTTATGTGAAACTTGCTGAATAATAGGTTGATTACCAAAGACAATTATCATTTAATTAGACTTATTAAGATGTTACGATTTCAGTACAGAAGTTTGCAAAATGCATGCTTCTAGGGATTAAATTTAATCTCATAGTTCAGCTAAAAGGCCTTTTTGTTGCAGAAACAACACATTAGCAGAAATAGTGGCTCTCGTTTAGCTGCATCATCACTTTTAGATTTAACCCTAACGTTTTGGATTTATATTCAGAGGATTCTGGCTGCAGGACCAAGCCAGAGTTTACATGAAGCTTTATTTTCTCTGCAGGCATATCTTCCTGTTTGACTCCGCAGTGATCGTTTGCAAACGTCGAGGAGACAACTACGAGATGAAAGAAGTGATCGACCTGCACAACTTTAAGATCACTAACAACCCAACGGCGGACAAGGAGAACCGAAAGGTCTGAACACCGAGGGGGTGGGGTATTGTTTTGGTCCATAGACTCAGTGATGGCTGTCAGGGGTCGCTGTTCACTGAGCTGTCAGTAACGTCAGAGATCCACGACAAACCGCCTGAGACGAGGGGAAACAGCCTTTTAATTAGGTTGTAGCGATGATCTTTAATCAGCAGATGGTCGTATAAATGCACCGTTGATTCAAAAGAACAATCTTGTTTTAATCACTGATTAAATTAAGGCTGTGTTTGTCTCAAACTGATTATATTTTACTGCTAATAACATCTAGACGGCTAAGATTTTCTCTGGATAGGTTGTTGAATTTCTTGCTCTGTGGAACATAGTCAGGTCTGGACGTCCCCACCTCCACACGAGTAGCTCTCTCTCCCCGCTGAATGCCTCTTCCTGCCAAGCTACATGCTTTTCAGATTTGGCTCCCGCCTCATAAAGTATATCGGCCTCTCTGTCGATCGCTCCTCAAAACTTTCATTATTTCTCATTTTGAGTTGCAGCATGACACGGTTCAGTCTTTGTGTTTTAAAGCTGAGTTTATTTAAACCACAGATGCTAGTTCCTGTCAGGATGCTCCTCACCATCACACAGAAATGTCACAACACATTTTCTCTACTCACAAATCCTCTTGAATCTAAACACGTCAAATAAAGCACACACGTGCGACTCACACGTGTGCTTTTGTTTTTAACAATAACACTGCCAACATCTTTGTTTGACTCTGAATCCTCAGCCAGCTCGTTAAAAGTGAAGGTAAACACGTCTGTAACACTTTTTTATCGTCATCCTTTCAAAAACACTTAAAGCTGCGATTCTACAGCGGCTCACGGAACTCTGAGTGGCGTTTCATTTTACCTGCAGCCTGTCCCAGCAGGGCAGCACAAAAACAGCTACTTTCATAGTTTCTGTGCAACACACAGCCTGTAAAAGTGATGAAATAATAACAAAACCTTCTTCCTAAGTCACTGTAAAAAGCGCGAACCTCCTAACGACCAGTCTGCTGTAAATGAAGGAGAGTTCTGCAACGTCAAACCCATTATCGCCTCTTTATGACTGAGTCAGCAAAGCTCAGAAACCATGTTGGACTCCTGACAAACCAATTAACAGAGCTATTTCTGCATAATGAACAGCCATAACCGTTTGTCAGATACACTCAGGTTCATAAAAGCAAATGAAAACGAAGTGAACGTGCTTCTCTGTAGTATTTTACGAGCACCTGTAACAACCTCTCCACCCCCACTGCTGCCTTCTGTGCTCCCAGTCCCCCAGCGAGCGCCGAGCTACACGCTAAATAAAAAATAAAAAAAAAACCTTTGGGCTCATTACGCGAACAACACAATAATTAACAGAAAAAAGACTCTTAAATAATTTGGTACAAGCTTGTTCCTGCACATGTTTTACATTCCTGCTTTCGTTTTTCCTGACTGAAAAAGTGTCAGCCTGCAACAGTCTGCCTCCTCCCAGATGGCGCTATCATTAAACCTCGCTTTGGGCCCGAATACTCGTGCACACACAGTGAATACAAAGTGCCAACTGGGGAAAAATATTGCCAATCATAATGAGGAATGATGTGGAAGGCGTGTCAGGAAGCATTGATTTGGGTGATGATAATGCTGTAGTAGCAGACGTTAGTAGGCTTAGACGCTTATGGATTATATTTTATGAAGGATGCAGCCAGTTTTGTGCTGGTCACCTCTGACATGAAGGTTATAATGCATTTTGTGTTAGCAACAATAGGGATGGCAGCGACTGCTTGATGGATGCATGAAGGACGACGTTTGTCAGAAATGACATTTGCATGCTAATCATCTGGAACGGATCAGGCCTGGTGTTGCTTGTAGGAGTGCGTGCCACCTGTTGCGTTTAACATGTTACACTAAATTCATCATTTCAGATGGCATTCTATTGTGGTCATTGTAGTTCTAAGCGCTTTTTTTGTGTTTGCTAATGCTGATTATCTGTGGTCGCCATTTTGAATTTGGTAGATTCCAAAAAAATAATAAAAGTCAGCTGTAGACGTACATCTGGTGTTTACGCCGTAAAAATGTCATAAAAGCGATTTGTACGACATTTAGCTTTTGCTGACCTGATGATTGAAACCCTTAAACATAGGAAACCCTTGTCCAGTTTAATCAGCCGTTATTGTTATTGTCCTTACCCCCAAATTCCACTACCTCCGCTCCGCTCCGACACGAACGCCGGAGCAAAATCGGTCCCGTTGTAGTCAATCAGAGCAATTCCACTACTGCGGCCGTGCTCCGGCAGTGCGGCGCCGTGCGCCGCCCTCTGTTCCGGCGTCCGGCAAAAATAGAATCGATCCTATTTTCGCCGGACGCCGGAGCACCTCCGCAGTAAATGGACAGGAATCACAACCGCCCAACAGGAACAGGAGCGAGCACAACTTCCGTTTTTCACAATAAATCGATAAACAAAAGGCGTTTTTTGTTTCATATGCACAGGTTTAACAACTTTAAACAACTATCAATGGCGGCTGAAGTTTAAATGCACAAAAGTAAGCCATAAATACAGTTTCCACTATCAAAGTAGACACACTTTGTTGATCCAAACCCTGCTGATCTCTCAACACAAATGATGGGCAGATTAAACAGTTCATGCCGATGCTTCTCCCACACAACGGGTGTTTGGATCTAACTTCCATGTTTATTATTCGGATTGTATCGCAAGATCTCGAAAATCCCGCGCATGCTTGTTTGCCCACCTCAGGTCTCCGCACCGGAGCGGAGCCGTTGTAGAGCGGATACCAGTAAATATTGAGTTCGGAAGCGAGCGGCTGCGGAAGGCTGGGGCGGACCGGAGCGGAGCGGCGTGGAGGTAGTGGAATTTGGGGGTTATTCTGCACTTTCTTCTTTCCTTTCCCAGGATCCACTAATTTCCCTCTTATTTATTTGTTTTCTCTTTCCCTTTCCTTCCATTTTTAACCCTCCGGAGGCAGGCGTTGCAGATTTACAACTGTTAAAACCTACCTACCTGGTTACTCCACATACTGTACGTCAGGCCTATTCAATTACTTTCCCTACTGGGCCAGATTTCAAAATCGTGGATCAGCTTTGGGCCGGATACCCAAATCTTTATTATATATTGTACGGATAATGTTCGTCTTCGTCTTCTTCATCTTCGTCTTCCTCCGCTTATCCGGGTCCGGGTCGCGGGGGCAGCATCCCAATTAGGGAGCTCCAGGCCGTCCTCTCCCCGGCCTTGTCCACCAGCTCCTCCGGCAGGACCCCAAGGCGTTCCCGGACCAGATTGGAGATGTAACCTCTCCAACGTGTCCTGGGTCAACCCGGGGGCCTTCTGCCGGCAGGACATGCCCGAAACACCTCCCCGGGGAGGCGTCCAGGAGGCATCCTGACCAGATGCCCAAACCACCTCAACTGGCTCCTTTCGATCCGGAGGAGCAGCGGTTCTACTCCGAGTCCCTCCCGAATGTCCGAGCTCCTCACCCTATCTCTAAGGCTGAGCCCGGCCACCCTACGGAGGAAACTCATTTCGGCCGCTTGTATCCGCGATCTCGCTCTTTCGGTCATTACCCAAAGCTTATGACCATAGGTGAGGATTGGGACGTAGATCGACCGGTAAATCGAGAGCCTGGCTTTCTGGCTCAGCTTTGGGTTGGAGTTGAAGACCGTCTTGACAGGTTCTTCTGCCAGGCGTTCCCAGCAGACCCTCACTATGCGTTTGGGTCTGCCAGGTCTACGCGGCATGTTCCCTTGCCATCTGATCCAACTCACCACCAGGTGGTGATCAGTTGACAGCTCCGCCCCTCTCTTCACTCGGGTGTCCAAAATATACGGCCGCAGGTCAGATGATACGACTACAAAATCTATTATCGACCTGTGACCTAGGCTGCCCTGGTACCAAGTGTACCGGTGGGCATCCTTATGTTCGAACATGGTGTTCGTTATGGCCAAACTGCGGCTTGCACAGAAGTCCAATAACAAAACACCGCTCGAGTTCAGATTAGGTGGGCCGTTCCTCCCAATCACACCCCTCCAGGTCAAGCTGTCATTGCCCACGTGAGCATTGAAGTCCCCCAGCAGGACAATGGAGTCCCCTGATGGAGCACTATCTAGCACTCGTCCCAGGGACTCCAAAAACGGTGGGTACTCTGAACTGATATTTGGCCCATAAGCACAAACAACAGTCAGGACCTGTTCCCCGACCCGAAGGCGCAAGGAAGCTACCCTCTTGTCCCCCGGGGTAAACCCCAACACACAGGCAGAGAGTCTCGGGGCTAACAAAAAGCCAACCCCAGCCCTCCGCCTCTCACCCGGAGCAACTCCAGCAAAGTAGAGTGTCCAACCCCTCTCCAGGTCTCGGGTTCCAGAGCCAATGCTATGTGTCGAGGTGAGTCCGACTATATCTAGCCGGTACCGCTCAACCTCTGCCACAAGCTCCGGCTCCTTCCCCGCCAGCGAGGTGACATTCCATGTCCCAAAAACTAGTTTTCTTGTCCGGGGATTGGACCGCCAAGGCTCCCGCCTTGGTCTGCCACCCGATTCGCATTGCACCAGACCCTTCATGTTCCTCCTGCGGGTGGTGGGTCCACAGTTGGACGAGCCCATGTATCCGGTTCGGGCTGGGCCCGGCCGGGCCCCATGGGCGAAAGCCCGGCCACCAGGCGCTCGCTCACGGGCCCCAACCCCAGGCCTGGCTCCAGGGTGGGACCCCGGTAACCCTCCGGGCCGGATACTCCGACTCTTCGTTTTAACCGCCATGAAAGATCCTTCGAACCGTTCTTTGTCTCACCCTTCACCTAAGACCAATTTGTCATGGGAGACCCTACCAGGGACACTAAGTGCCCCAGACAACATAGCTCCTAGGATCATTAGGGCACTCAAACTCCTCCACCACGATAAGGTGATGGTTCAAGGAGGAGCGGATAATGTTTAAATATGAAATTTTAATATTTTGACTGATATTATCTCTACCACTAATACAACAACAAAAAAAACAATGCACAATGTCTTTTATTGCTTTAATGATCTGTATTAATTTACCAGCAGCAGAGCTGGTAATACAAACATTTGTTTTAACAATAACTCAGTCGCAGCTACTAAATAAACATTTACAATAACCATAGCTTGACCGTTATTCTTCCAACTTTAGTGCGAGAGGTGGCACTTTTTGTTTTGAACAAGAAATGGAATATTTGGCTCATAGGAGCTGAGTGCAATGCGCAGACAGTAGTGCAGAAAGGATTCAGTGAGAAAGGAGCGCAGGTTTGTTTTGATTGCATTCATATGGGAAAAGCTGGATTCACAAATATAGGTGGATCCAAACATACTGAGAACAGTCACAGCTACATTCCTGATGTTTGGGAATTGATGGGCATTGATCTGACTCCAAAACTTAGCGGGGCCATTTGTGGGCAGCTCTTGTAGCATTGTAAGTGATGACTGCATGTCCACCAACTCCAGCAGGAACTGTCCCTCATCGATAGAAGAGACCACTTTCTTAGCTTTGCTGGACAATGTTTCCTCAGCGATGGCAGCAAATGGATCTTTCGTTAATTGCATCACCTCTGTAGGAAGTGACAGATCCTCCAGGTGACTGGCAAAGTTGTCCTTCAGTTTCGCAACTAAACCAGTCATTTCTGCCGTGACTTTTGGAGGAGAGGTGGCTTTACGGAGTGTGGGAAAATGTAGCATTCTTTCACCAGTCAAGTCAGTTGCGAACTTGTTTAGTTTTGCCTGAAAGGCGCTTGTTTGCTCCACAAGCTGGGCTGGGTCATTGCTGGGTCACTGCTAACATAGACATGAATATGTAGAAGCCACACTATGGCAGCTCCAATAGACAGCTCGAGTCCACGGGGCGTCTACATATATATGTCCATGATTTTTAAAATGGTGTTGTGTTCAAGTGTAAAATCAGTGTGGGAATTTAGAAACTTGCATGCTAAAACAGTTTTTCAACAGGTTTTTTTTCCCGTTGGTGGTGGGGGGATTGGGTGAGGTGGGACAGCTGGGTAGGGCCCACGGGCTGCCATTTGAATAGGCCTGCTGTTTGTGTTTCATGAGAAATGTTTAACTCAGAAGTACCCCTGAAGGACTTAGTTGTTCGTCCTTTTATCAAAACTTTATTTTGAGTCTGAGGGTTAACACACATTTTAATTGTTCTAATTTTTATGATACTTTTTAATCATTTTATTTTTTAATCACTTTTTTTTGTTTTGTTTTTGATCTTGTGAAGCACCTCAATATTTCTATCTGGAGATGCGCTGTACAAAAGATCTTGGCAGTAAATTATTATCGGAAATTATCAGCTATTGTGTTTTATTCTTTTAATGGCACAACTTTTGCATACCATGCACATATTGTACATCAAATTCTCCAGCTACTTCTCCTCTTCCTCAAAAGGTCAATATATGACAAACCCAAGGTTGTGTGTTTGAGACATGTTTGTTTTGCACACACAGAAATAGATGCCCTGTTTGTCAGGATTCTCTCTGGGAGAACGAGATTTGGTTGATGTTAGAAACTAAATAGCCTAACTTGAACTGAATGAGTTGTCATATTTTACATAGATATTATTTGTGATGGTAGTTAAAGAGCTTGTAGGGCTCAGACTCTCATGGACTAAAACACCAAATATCAGCTCAGTTAAACAGACTGAGCTTTGTGGGTTTTCTATGGTTTGCAGCCATCTTGAACTGGCTCGACTCCAACAGAGAAACAGTTGGAGATGAACATGTAATGATTTCTTTCTGAATGTTTCCATATTAAATGCAGATGAACACAGAGACACTGGCAAAAACATTATCACACGCCCCCAAAAGTTAATAGTGTGTCTAATCCACTTAATTCTTGTTATTTTTGTTTATTTACAAACCCCAAAAAAGTCAGGTTTAGATCATCTTTTCATTACAAGATACGCTACCTGCTCATTGTGCTGGACAGGAGCCGGCTATGAAAATGGAAAGTTAAAACAATGTCATTAGTGAGTAAAAACAACGAAAGCCCACCCAAATCCATTATAAATGACTCCAAACAAACACTAATCTACATCAAAGCATCTAACAGCAGCTCTGTGAATAATCTTCCTGAATAACCTGCTGAACATCCACAGATAGGGAGGAACAAAAAGCATCCTCCCACCCGTGTAGCCCTCCTAAAAGAGAGAAGATAAAACGGCTCCCAGAAACTAGACAAACACCTTCTTCTCTACAAATTGGCAGACAGATAACATCATTGCTTAGCTCAGGTCCCGCTGTCCACTGGGACTGCCTGTGTTGTGCAGCGCTTTCCTCTTTTTTATTCATTCAGTAAAAGAGATGAGCCACTGCCTTTTTCCACCCGCGCAGCGGGCTCATCTCATTTTAACCTTCAGAGCCGAGAAGTTCAAACGCACAACTAGGAGCCATAAAAACTGCTTCCCACAAGCATCTGTTTTGTAATTCGGTGTAAGAAAAACAGATGACTGTGCTGACAGAGAGGCTAATGGAGTGATATTTAGCCTTTAAAGTGGATAATAGTCGCTGATTACAGGCCCACTCACTGCTCGACGCTGCCTGATGCCCGGCAGCTATCTCACACTGGTTTTCTCCTCTCCTTTACGTTCTTCCTCTGCTTTTTGTTTCTGTCACTTCTTTTCCCCTTTGTGTTTTCTCTCCCCGAGGCATCCCTCTTTCATTTAGCATCTTTTTTTCCCCATCTGCCTCTCTCCGTATCCCGTCTCTTTCCCATTCAGCTCTCCTCTGTATGTCTTTTAACGGATTCATGCTCCATCTTTTTATTCCCCCGTCTCAAACGTGTTTCTGTTTTTTTTCTTCTCTAGTGGTCCTATGGATTCTACCTCACTCACAACCAAGGACAGAATGGCTTTGAGTTTTTCTTCAAGACCAAAGAGCTAAAAAAGAAGTGGCTGGAGCAGTTCGGCATGGCCATGTGAGTGACTTATGAGTGTGTGTCTTTAAGTGTGTCCAATTGTAATAATTTTAGCTGCGTTTGGCCGCAGCTATAAAGCAAACTGTTCTTCTGTTTTTTTCTACAATTGCTCTTTGACGAGGGATGCAAACATCAGAGGGTGGATTTGTACATTGTATCCAGAGAACTAAATTTCTTGAAGCCGTCAACCTGCTTCGCCCAGTACCCTTTCTGAGCTGGATCCAAGTTCTTTTGACTTGACAAACTGGTTCCGCGAGTGACAAATGAAGAGATGTAGGAGATGTCCTCATCAGTACAAAGAAAAGAACACTTATGTAACGGCAACAATCTGTTTGCTGCTGGTTTTTACTTTTAAGTCTCTGATTTTTGAGTTTTGTATCCATTTCTATAAAAGAAGATCGAACACAATCCTCATTGCTCCACCACTCATCTAAATATGTGCTTTGATTCCAAGGAATGTTGTCTAGCTTCAGTACTCATGCATACAAACATGCAAAAAGGACACATGCATGGGTGGACTGCTTAGAACAGCAGGGAGCTGCTCCAGAATTAGCTCTGAATTTAGCCAATCTCTGGGTCTATCACCATGGTAACAGAGTCTGTTAACCAAACCTGCTTTTTAGCAGGTTTTGTTCAAGAAAGTCCAACTCAGATAAATGGATTTCCACTAGGAAAAAATGGCTGATAGTGCATGACTCGGAACACAAATTTGTAAAATCGTAGAAAAAAATAACTAAACAAACTTGGTCATTTTCAGCAACCCCCCCCCCCCCCCCCAAAAAAAAAAAAAAAACGACGGAGAAGTACATTCATAGGCATGCCAAGCCTGTAGGTGGCAGTAATTCCCCAAATCATTGGCAAGAATAATTCCTTGGAATAACTTGGTAGCGGCAACAGCCGTCATTAACATTGTGTGTTACCTGTGATCTGCAGCTATTGAGCTTGCAGGAACACGCACATTTTGTCACAGTGACATTGGAAAACCTGAAACACAGAATATTTACATCCATAAGAAAATGCTGACAATAGAGAATTTGCAAATCTCACTTTGGTCTGAGGTTTTTGAAGGAATTGTTGTTGGTGGTGTGAATGACAAGCCAAACCGTAGAAAATATGGGCTGCATGGTGGCGCAGTGGTTAGCACTGTTGCATCGCAGCACGAAGGTCGCAGGTTCAAAACTCATCTTTCTGCGTGGAGTTGCGTGTTCTCCCCATGCATGCGTGGGTTTTCTCCGGGTACTCCAGTTTCCCCCACAGATCACAACATGCCCTATAGGTTAAAAAAAATATATATTGTAAGTCGCTTTGGGTAAAAGCGTCTGCTAAGCACATAAACATAAAATATATTTGTTTTGTGAGAAAAGCAGCTCAGTTTGTACTGATGTTTACATTTAGCCTCAAAACTTTCTGTTTTGTTTCAGTGAGTTAGACAGTGGGAGGGGTGTGAGACAGCTCTAGGAGGGGTTGATGACCAAGTAGCCAAATATACGAGAGAATCGCAAATGATTTGAGATGTAATTAAGATCATTTCTGACCAACATGCGATACAAACACTTTGATGCATAATGCCCAGTGAGATTGTAGCTTTTGAAGATTCTTACCAAATGTGTTTTCTTTCTATCCTTTTTTTATCTAAGTCACTAACAAGAAGGACCTGTGAATTTCTATCGAATTAATTTAAATCCCTTTGCTTTAATATTCAGTGAATATTGTATTTATTTGGTAGTTTTCTTGTCCAAGTTCCAGGCTCACGGTGCATTCTGTCTGGAAAGTTGGACGTTTTTTCCTCCCTGCGCAATATCTGAAGTGTAGTGTTTTCCTCTGATGATCAGTGCTGGCTTTGTTATTTTAGTCCCTGAACTCTAACCTCATTATTAAAAATAGAAAAAAAGAAATGAAAAGATGAAAAACAGAGAGGGAGACCTGTGGTCCTCCTGGTTCCCCTCTAGACCCAGTCTTTTGGTTCATGTTGCTGTGCCAACTGCATCGAGCGTCAGTAAGGAGGTGAGGAAGTTCTTGAGCAGGTACAGTTGAAAGATAAACACAAACCCTGCAAAAACAATCAGTAAATATAACAACAAAACAATCCAAAGACATAAAAAAGCACCAGGCTGTAAAATGAGATGAGGTGTTGATGTGAGATAAAACTCATGACGGCACATTAACAAGCTGTGAGAATAACGAGGTGTCGTCTAACAATCACACACACACACACTCTCTCTCTCTCTTTAAACCTCCCACTTAAAGTCACGAGAAGCAGGTGCATCGCAAGTTACAAATAAAATCTAGTTAAATTTTCATTTAGGCATAAATTACTGTCACGAAGAGGGGATGGTTTGGACCCAAACTGCAGATACCCAGGATGACACGAGGCAGGAGTTGATGTAAAGATAATCCTTTTATTTTAGGATGAGTCCAAAATAAAAATAAATCCAAAAAGGCAGGGAGCCAAAAACCAAATATCCAGGAACAGGAGAAAAAAGCTCACTTAGAGCACAGACTGGGAACGAGACCGGAAACTTACACAGAACACCAAAACACCGCTGACAAACAACAATGGACCGACAAGACACAGAGACAAGACAGGGCTTAAATACACTGGGGCATAATGGGAGGCAGATGAGTTGCAGGTGTGTGGAGTGTGGGGGGAGGACCAGGTGAAAGCAATGACTAATCAGGGAAGAAACTAACATGACCTAAGAGTGAACCTAAAAACAGAAAAGCAACCATATAACTAAAATTCTAAAGGGAAGGAGAACTACGAAGTCCGGTGGGACAAAACATATAAAAGAGACTAATAAAAATGAAAAGCTGAAACTATAAACACTGCAGAGGATGACTGGCTGCAGAGGGGGGACTGGAGAAGACAAAAGGAATAGACAGGAGACACATAAATGAGATGCAGACAAAGGACACATGAGGGCGCACAAAAGGAGAACCTGGAGTGGGAACTGGAGGGGCTGGGGAACAAAGGGACACAGAACATGACAATTACAGGAATTTCTGTGGATTTGAAGTTAAAGACAATGTGATTCTTTCAGTGTGATTTTTTTTCTCTTCCGGCACTCGCAGAGTACAGATGCTTCTGCTTTTGCTCCCTTATCTTTTTTTCCCAAGGCTCTTTGTCCTGTCTGCCCACAGAGCGCTTCTCTGCATTTCTTCTGGAAAAACCCTATTTTTTAGAATGGATAGATGGGCTCCCACTTGCGCGCAAGGGACACACGCAGCGGGATATATGCTTGATTCCTGGAGGGAGTGGAAGATCGTATGCCTCTCTCAGTTGTCCATTGAGGATGTCGAAGATGTGTGGAAATTAGGCCTGATGATCACTGGATTTCTTCTGATTGGAGTGGGAGGATATCTGGTTTTCTGGAAATTTGGGAAGATGGGAGCGATTAGAGGGCGACCCGCACCCACGGAAAGCACCGTCCATGTGGAGACCTCACAGACTGGGACGTTATTCGAGGTGAATCGTAAGCTGGACAATGTTCTAGCTGCGATACCGGTATCAGTGCGCAAAATGGATGTCATCTCGGAGAGGGTCACTGGACGGAGTGGAGATGTTTAAAAACCTGAATTGGCTTCACTGGAGGACTTGAATGATCAGTTACAGACTTCAAGGCAGAGAGGAAAATTATCTCAGCCTGACCCAAACAAAGTCTTGTTATCCGAATCTGACGCCATGGCAGCCTTGTGAGTGCCAGCAACAAACCCCCACGAAGGAATGCAGACATATGCTGTGAAAACCCGACCTCCCCCCCCCCCCCCCCCCCACACACACACACCTTCGGATTGGTGGACTTCAGCCTGGCGAGGCCATCAACCTGTAGGTGTCAATGTGTTCTGCACTCCTCCGAAGATCTCCCTCCCACCTGTGGCTACAGTGGCTGAGCGCCATACAGGGCTGCTCTCGCTGGGGAAACAGGATCCCAGCCGCCCCCCACCCCCCCACCCCCCTCCTTTTGGTGTCTGATGTTGTGAATTGTTGATGTTCGTGCTTACATGTTTGAGGTGTTTTTTTTGCATAGTAAAGCTACGCCCTGCCGGGAGTAACTCTGGTAGGCCTTTTTTTCCCTCCCCCAATGTATCCTCATGTAATCCCCTTTTCATCTAATTGAAATGAGCTCCATTATGGCTGCTCTCGTGGTCTGCCTGTATCTGTTCTGTCTACATGTGTGTGTGTAACCTTGGTCAGGCTGTGCTGCAGAGTCAAGTTCCTATGCTCTGGTTCGCTGGAGTGCTGGCAACAAAGCTTTTTCTGATTCTGATTCTGAAAACCAACAAACTCTTCCCTCCGTTTGCCCTGCTGGTTTCCAGCTGAAGTCCCTCAGTCTCACTAATTATTTAGTTTTCTGTTGTAGCACATGTAAACCATTTCATCACGTCTGTGCTGCTGCAGCGCTGCAAACAAAAGAAGACAGGCAGAGATAAACCTGGACAATTTATTTTATTTAATTTTCTTCCTCTGTCTTTGTTTGTCTCCTGCCTTCCTGCACATCACACACACACACACACACACACACACACACACACACACACACACACACACACACACACACACACACACACACACACACACACACACACACACACACACACACACACACACACACACACACACACACACACACTTGCAGCTCTGTCCCCAGGGGCACAAGAAGCCTCTACTTTTGGAGAAAGCTCACCTGTCTTCTCACAGTTCTATTCTTCCCACTTCAAAGAAGCGCATCGGTGAAATGTTACCGTGGCCACGGGACAGTTTGTCTGCTGCAATTATAAGTAGAAAAAAATCTAAATTGTTGCTTTCCGCTTTAGGATTTGACGTTTTTATGAAGCGCAGCAGTTTAGAGACGGAGACAACCTGAGTAACAAGCACAATGCTGTTTTCATTCATCCATTCTCTTCCTGTGTGTTGTTCTTGGTTCGGATTCAGACCTGAAAAGTCTGTTGTCCTTTAGAAAGTTTGTTAAATTCATGTCTCACATGGTTGCTTCTGTTTTTGTTCTTGTTTCAGATCAAACATTCGTCCTGAGAATGCCACCAACAATTTCCACGAGTTCCGAATGCACACATTTGAGAGAATCACCTCCTGCAACTCTTGCCACATGCTGCTGAGGTAAGAAGCTGAACATTCTCCACACACACTCAAAACACACCTCACAAACACACACAGCAGCAGCACATAAATCTCCTTCAGAAACTTAAGGAGGAGGATGAGATGCTTTCATACAGCAACCTTTACCGTCTCACACACAGGGCTGAGTTATGCTTCTGAGTCGTCTGAGCGTTCTCTCGGTAAGATGGAGTGAGTGGAGAGGGAGAAACAGTTTTTAGAGAATGGCAGAGGGGGACAAATCACAACACTCCTAACCCAGAATCATCACCAATGGAGTCACATTTAAAACCAGTTAAACCCATTGAAAGGAGCTCATTTTGAATCAGATCTTTCTGAAAACTCGTCTTTGGGGTTCAGGAGCCTTCTCCACACAGCGCTATTAGCTTTCACTGACTTCCTGGTTCCTATCTAATCACAGTTATAGTGTTTACACACAAGCACACACACACACACACACACACACACACACACACACACACACACACACACACACACACACACACACACACACACACACACACACACACACACACACACACACACACACACGCTAGCCCTCTCCAGAATAAACAAATCCGTAAGCGGTCTGGACTCAGGTCTTTATTAGTTTCGGACATTGGGGACAGCAGCTCAAACGCATCACGAACATTAAAGTAATCCTTTTGACAGCTAATGCAATATTCCCCCCACCCCCCACCCCTGGACACTGGACCCTCCTGTCCGGTACCTTAGAGTAGACCTTCCCGGAGAGGCTGAGGAGTGTTATCACCTATAATTGGAGCACACCCACTGCTCTCCCTTCTTGTCTATTAATCTGTTGTTTGAATATTTTGGAGTCATAGTTTTTCTTCCAAAGAAAAAAGTTTTACTCAAACATTTTTTTGTGTGAATTACCATTTCCTTTTTGAGTTTGAGTGCTAGCACTGGGGGTGGGGGGGTGGGGGGGGGGGGGGGGGGACGACTTAATTCAAGCTTTGACATAATAGAATTTTTCTGTTACTTTGAAATTTCTCAGTCTTTGTTCTTAATGAGATCTTTCTATTTTTAGTTCATTTTCTTTCTGGTTGTTAATGAAACTCGTTCAGCTGAAGCTCTGATTCATCTGGTGCTTTGTGCTCTTTTAAATAAAGGGAAGTCTAATGTTTTAGATCATATTTGTGTGAAAAACTAAAGAAATGAAACTTTTAAAGCAACACTGAGTAGAAAGTCAGTCTCCATGAGGGCAAAGAACATTAATTAGTGAGGCTGAAGCCAAACATTGTAATTAAATACTTGAGCTGTGTGCAGGAGTCCCTCCCTCTGTTCCAGAGAAGCTCTGTAATAATAAAACCGCTCCAACATGTTGACTTTATGCTCATTTCTTTCACAGAGGTTAAGCAGATAATTAGCTTGGAAAACTCTTTCATTTTATCTCTTTAATGGGGGATTCGGAAACTGAATCAGAGCCGCACGATGGTGTGAAATTCTTCCGTTCACACACTTATAGTGAATAAAAAACACACTCGTTTAACTATTCAGCTGCCATATGTTTGGTGTAGGAACAAGACTCCACTCCACCCAAACAACACCATAGCTACAGTGGAACAGGGTGGAGGCTGCATCATGATTTGGGTTTACGTCACATTGCGTGTTTGTAGTTGGACTCAGGATACAGACAAGAGGGGGGGATAAGTGTGTAGGAAACCAACAGCATGAGAAATGACTGGTGGAGGGAAACGGGGGCAAGAACCAGAGATTTAGCAATAAAGCTAGAGGAAAGGGACTGCAACTGTTGGGAGTGTGATTGTACAGTTCCGATCAAAAAGTTAACATCACCATCCTATAAAGAGTAAAACAAAACCTGAACACTGAACCCAGTCATAACTCTTAATAAACAACTTCTTAACGAGAAGAAAATGGAGAAGTTTTAGAGTAATCTGACCATCATGGTCCCTACCAAACTTTTCCAGGACTGTGTAGTTTTTAGATAACAGCTCTACACCCGCGCTCACTCTTACCCAAATACATTTGTCAGGGTTGACGCTGAAGACGTTTAAGTGATACTTGGGTGGGTTAACCTCTTCAGACTGCAGGTTTTGCTGAAGTGTGAGTTGCAGCTTGTGTTCCTGAGCCCTGTCATCTAAAATATCAACCACACAGCTGGCAGTCACAACTGTTGGTCCTCTTACACTCGACAGAAAGTCTCATATCCACTCTGCCTGAAGCTCTGCAGAAGTTGCTCTCTGCTACCATTGTGTGTGTGTGTGTGTGTGTGTGTGTGTAATGTGCTGAATGCTGATATTGTTGCTGTGTCTGCAGGGGCATCTTTAACCAGGGTTACCTGTGCTCCAAGTGTGGTTTAGGCGCCCATAAAGAATGCCTCGGCCGCTTTGGCGTCTGTGGAAAAACAGGTGAGTCCGGCTCACAGCCTTACATCAGTTGTGCTGTACTTTACCAACAGAGCAGAACGTGTCTGGGAAAGGTGTTTTAAATCTGATTGTTTTAGCAGAAGAGCGGTTTTATAGCAGAACACTAAGGCAGTGACGTGTGTCCCACAGATTGCACATAAAACCTCACCTATGGGCGTCCTGAGGTGAATGTGGAGGATTTCCTGCGCTGCGGCGTTGAATACGGCTCTGCTGTGTGACGCTATAAAACGAATGTAGGAGACAGAAGTGGCTTTGTGGGATTTGCTCCTGTTTGATAAGAACTTTAAACATGACCTCATTTCAACAAATAAGGTCACGCGATAGGTGCATGTGCGACATGTGTATAGATATTCATCCCACTGCCTCTCTGGGAGCTTTTCACACCTCAAAGCATCTTAAAGGGAGGGTCACCATCTGGAATTCCCCCAAATTTTAAGAAATGTTTGATGACGTCTTTGTGAATCTGTCACTCAGATTTCTGCCTGTAGAGAGAAAACTGGTCTTCGGAAAACACCTCACCATGTCAACAACATGTTTACGAGAGACGGTGTGTCACCCAAGCTGTACAAAAACATGCATCTGTAGGTGTGGAGGATTAGTTTTCAGCTCTTCAAAATGCACAATCAGCTTCTTGCTGCAGTAAAAACATTTTTACACTGGAGCTGAACTGTGCCCGTCGTCGTTTTATCAGTGGGTGTTTGTTTTCCCCGTGGCTAGCTGCCATCTCCTGCTGGTGCTCGAATCCCTCATGATGTTATCAGGTCAACGAGGCAATAATCCCAGCAGCAAGCCCACCTGGACACAGGTGTTGTGTTTTTGGAGTCTGGAGGGTTGGACGGAGCAACGGTCACCTGCTGCAGGAGCACAGACCTGGAATGCACTTGAGACCTTCAATTAGAAACAAAAAGTTTAGCTGCAAAGATAAATTTAGTGCATAAATCTTCTCACCTGCAAAAAAATAAATAAATAAAAGAAATCTGTATGGTTTCAGTTTTTCGTTATTATACAGAGAAATGGACCAAACTGAAGTTTGCACATCAGTGCTCGACTTTCTAATCTAGACTTACACGCAATCAGAGTCTGAGACTGAAGGCTTGTGTGAACGATAAGGTTTGTTTACCTGTCTTTATCTCCTCTATCAGCTCTCTCACTGCTTGTCTGGACAACGGGTCAAAGTTCACTTTAGGAACAACGCGCCTGCTGACAGACGCTACGTTAAGCTGCTCCTAGTTGGGGCTTTCTGCCAGCTAGCATGTGAGTGTTTACGTAATGGTTCTGTTTGTGCACGCACAAGGGCGTGTTTTGTGTGTGTGCCTCTCAGCGGGGGGTGTAATCCATTCCTAAGGGAGCCAATGAAAGAAAGCGGTGGAGCAAAAACCACAGGTCTCCCTCCCCTCCCTCCTCCTCCTCGTTACCTCCTCTCTCTGGGCTGTCAGGTCGTGGCAGCGCAACAAAACAAAGTGAGCCGCGGTCAGACACGAGCGTCAGCCTCCTCCACTAATGATGGAGTGTTGCTTTGTACAGATGAGTGTGTGCAAGTGTTTGCCCACTAACCCGTCATTCACCATGCCTGTTCTCAAACTTCTTTCAGATTCCAGCTCCGTCAGAACTCAGGTGAGCTGCCGCTGTGCGTGTATGTGTGTGTGTGTGTGTGAGTGTGTGTGTGTGTGCTGCCTTACTGTCTGTCTCTGTAAAGCTTTGCTGCACTTTGAAGGCTCCTCTCCTCTGCAGCTGTTTGCCAACGAGACTCCAATTGACTTTAGTGTCTGCAGCAACGCCTGATGCCAGAGACTAAAATGCTTCCTGTACATTTAACCCGCCTCGTTTGTGCTGCTTCGCCGTTTTACCTTCACAACATTTTCAAGTAACTCCAAACTGCAAATAAGACTCCTGCTGTCAAGTGCTGCGTGCAAGCTAATGAGGGGCGTTTGATTTCCACCTAAAGTGCTAAATAAAACTCAAGCAGGAGCTGATCTGAAGCAGTGCACACACACACACACACACACACACACACACACACACACACACACACACACACAACACACAGCAGTGTGTTGTAAAGGAACAGCTGTGTTACAGTGTTACAGTATTCCTGCTGCAGAGGAATGAGTCCTGCTAGGCGGGCCTCCGGGAAGAGCAGGCTAGCGTTAAATATTTACCACCAGTCCAACACCAGAGAGAAGCTAATGATTGATTCCATTTACATATGTAGGACTGGATATTAGTCTCTTGTCAGTGATTAGTGTTCTCTCTGTGGATCAATCAAACTGTCACATTTATGTTTGTGAATGTGCACGGCCTGATCTGACTGTTACTGTGTGTGTGTGTGTGTGTGTGTGTGTGTGTTTGCAGGGTAAAGCTAAAGACTCAGGTAAGACCCCTCATGACACTCATCTGTCTCCTGCACTCGTCCTGCATGTGATCTCTTACTGTTTGTGTTTATCTGCACAGATCAGACTACGTTATTAGGTAGAAATTGTAGTAAAGGTCACAAAATGAATGCATCACTGGTATGCAGCTGTGGGTGACACGATATAAGGAGAGGAAACACACACTCTCAGTTTGAATCGTTGAACTGGTGCATGAGTCACAATTGTGAGGTTACTGGTTTTGAGCAGAACTGTTTGCATTTGTGTTTAACTTTCTCCTTTGGAGGAATTGTTCACAGATCAAACACTAAATTAATTCTGATAAGAGACGTAACCAACCGGTTTTACAGGCCAGACTAAAGATGGAGGTTAACAGTTTCAAAGGAAAACATTTTAACTGGATTTAAAACAGTTTTCCTATTTAGTTTCTGTCTATTTTACAGCAAAATAATGTGTGTGTTTGTGTGTGTGTGTGTGTGTGTGTGTGTTTTCACGCTGTACCGAGGCCCTTTAATCGCTTCTAAATCTGCCTTCAACACCCATTTTTCCACCCTCCATCCATTATGCAGCAGAAAATGATTTCTGACTCTAGACGCTTTAAAATCAATAGGCGTTTGATTGCCTCAGCCTTCTCCTTTTCTTTTTTTTACGATATTATAACGCTTCACTCTTTGTCTAAACTAAAAGACTCTAGCACGTCGTCCGTGTGTGTGTAGGAATGCCGCTCGTGCCCGCAGGACTGGATTCTCCTTGGCTCATGTTCTTTAGAAGTCCTATTGAGGCAGGATGGCACATGTCAGGCTGCAGCTCTGGAGCAGATGCTGAGTGGAAACCCGTGCAGATAGAGACATATTAGCTCTCAGCGCTATGCTGTTGACTTTTTCATCATTTGCCTCCTGTTTCCTGTTTGTCTTCTTGATTGTCACGTCTTCTTCTTCTGCGAATACACAACTCCATCTCCCCAGAATGCAAATTGTAAATCTCTCTCCTGCTTATCTTTTATCTAAATGCCAGAGAGCCGGTCGTGCACCAGGGTGCACTGTTGCTCATCTTTTATAGAAAAATGAATAATGGTTCCAACTGATTCGATAAAGGGTGTGTTCATGCATGTGTGTGTGTGTGTGTGGTGGGGGCTCTTTTTGTCTTCCTGTCGTTAAGGTCTATGAATAGTTTAACAGCGCTAAATCTCATCCTTATTCAGACACATCATTAGGGTCAAATTTGAAAAAGAATTTAAGATCTTGGATTTCATAATTGTTCTCCTAGCTTTTAAATAGATACGTGTTTTAATAATGCTAGCCATCAACACAATCTTGTTTTTAATCTAGCTTCATTTACTTAAACATTTTAATTGGTTCTAAACGTTTACAATAACATTAAATTCAGTGTAAGGACATCTTTGAAGTTCTGATTCCTCCTCCTCTCACTTACTTCCTCCTGTTTCCAGGTCTGCCCAAGATGCTGGTCATCAGGAACTACTTCGGAGTACCGAGCCCCGCCTCTGGCCAGGCGCTCAGCATCCAGACTGGTGACATCATTGAACTAATTCGTGCTGACCTGCACAGCCCCTGGTGGCAGGTCAGATGTCCCTCTGTCTCCTCATCCTGCAGTTTACAGACCTTATGGAGCTGGATTTAAAAGCACCTCTATATCCTTACATTAAAGCAGGTTTAACTATCACATGCACCATCAGCACTATAAGTAGAATGAGTTAACCGTACGTTTGTGTGAACTTCACACTAAATGGGACATTTGGTACCTGTGATGACATCTGCTCTAAAGAACCTGGCTGTAGTTTAACAGCTTTTGCTAACAAGCTGCAAAATATATATATATATATATATATATATATATATATATATATATATATATATACAAAAAAAAACAGTTAATAATAACGATTTTTTTGAGCCACAATCGAGGCTTCAAACTCAATTAAAACACACTACACAGCACTTCCCAAACTCGGGGTGTGTTTGTTTAATGTTGCATAATGTCAAACTTGGTTTGATCTTCACTAGAGGAGAGTGTGTGTGTGCATGAGAGAGAGGCTGAAGTAGAGTGATCGTAAAAAGTACACACATGTACCTGGTGCTGAAAAAAGCCTAGTGCTTATGCACAAAACCTCTGATGGCATCATAACCGTAAACACAACGAGAAACCCAGCAAATCCCTCAACACGCTATAATAATAAAAACAATTAAATTAAATGGGTGTGAAATCTTTCACGGAACACTTCATATCCATCAACCTTTTGTAGCCAACAGCCCATAATCACGTCTGCTCTAGGACTCCGTGACAAATACAATCAAGCTCTGCATTTTCATTTTATTCAGCAGCAACCATCTAATGGATTCTGTCAATGTTGGCAGCTGGAATAATGATCAGGCTCTCGGTGAAGACCCAGCAGAAAGCCGTTCTCCTCAGACATCCTGAGGTTTCAGAGATGAGCAGACGTAGTTCACGGTGCCTCTGAGAGTGTGCACGTGTCCCATAAAAGCTGCTGGCACCTGATCTACATCCAGAACCCCCCAAAACATCTAAATCTGATCAGAGAGGGGGTCTGAAGTCTGCCAGCAGCTGATGAATGGTTTCTATGTTTGCATGTTTATTACTCAGCAGTAAAGAAGGGATTGAGTCAGGCTCAGGAGCCTAGTGCATGAAACACTTAAGTCACAGACTGCAAGTCTTTAACTAAAATATGAATACTGTTCTGAGCTAAGATTATGAGTTAAGATTTTTCATGATAAAAATGAAGCTCTTACAGCAACTTGGGCCGAATAATCCTATTCACAATTTCATGTAATCTGTCAGCTTTTATAGGATGTGACGAACGAATGCTTTTTATCTCATTATCTGTCAAATGGACTTTTGTTTGTTAATGTTAAGCTGTGATGGCCATCTTGAACTGGGGTGGCTCCATACGTGAATAGTTGTAGATAAATATGAGAGTTTAATTTAAATCGATCCAGAGGTTCGTGAGATATTTCTATTATCTCCCTATTTAGCCGATTGGCGGGATTCTGACTTTCGTGCCTCATCCTGCAGCTACTGTCTGTGTGTGCACGTGTCATTCTGCAGCGTGAACACATGAACAGGATGAAGTCTTAACCCTTTGATGCATAATGGTCACTACAGTGGACAGGTACTCAAAATTGTTATTTCTTTATTTTTGCTATTAAGCACAGCTGTTGAAGACTTTATTGCATGTGAGCCCCTCCATTTGGACTTCAGTAAGTCAAGCCGACATATTTCATGTTCAGAATGCACGCTGTCCACTGAGATGGACATGTAATAAATTATTTGTAAATTAACAAAATGTTACAAAAAATATTTGTTGAAATTTGTTTCATTCACACCTAAAGATGAATGAAAAAAATTGTTTAAATGTCATGGTTGAAGATCTCATAATTCATGCATCAGAGGGTTAATGCTATAGTAGTACTCATATTTGCCAGGCATGAAGCAAGAAAAAATCAAGAAAAAAAATAGCAAATCCATCTTTTTTTTCTAAAAGTATTTGGGAATTCTTTCAGCAAACTGACCATAAAAACATTTTGAGACGCGTCTTTTTAGTAATTTATTAAGTTTAGAGCCCAAATCTGTAGAGAGAGATAAGCTCTGTAGAAAACTGGGCTTTACCGTAGCTGCGTCTCAACTGTGCTTATAAATCATGGCGCCGAACTCAGAGCATCATCACCATGGGAGGAATAAGGAACTCGTACTCTTCCTCTCTTGTTGCCAGGAATTATTTCCACAACTGTTAAGTGCTGCTGTAAATTTGAGCCGCTGTGTTGCGAGCTAATTGTTCCTGAATGATGGAGCCACGCTCGGCCAGATGTACGTAACACAATTATGTCTGTGTGGTTCCAGGGCAGGATTCCGTCGACGAGGGAGGCTGGCTTCTTCCCAAGCGACGCCGTGAGGCCCTGTCCATGTGTAAGCTTATAGACCTGCAACTTCTTACTGAGGAGGCAGTGGGGAATGTTGGATGGGGGGCTGGGGTTACCTGGCCCATCCAAGAAAGGAACAACAGGGAACTTGGCATGCTTCGTACAATCATTACATAAAGTTAAGATGCTCTTGATGTGGAAACTAAACGAGGAGGATGAATGCCTGGACGAGCATGCAGCAGCTTGTTTTGTTCATTTTGTTAGCGGATCCTCATCATGTTCCATTTGATGGAATGAAATTCTGGTTTTCCAGCAGCGTTAGGAATGTGATAACAAACAAACTGCAGATAACAAACCATCCCTCAGCACTTAAAGATAAGGAGAGCATTAAGCTGTTTTATTGGGGTTGTCAGTGGAAAAACATCTGTTAGAGCACAAAAGCACAAAACCAATGTGTTTGTGTGTGTCTGATATCAGGAGCTTCAGGTCAATAACAAATCATACATGTCCACTTTTGTTCCTTTCTCCAGCTCCCAAAGCCCGTGGATTACTCGTCCCAGCTCTGGTACGTTTGCCGGTCACCCACCGCTTTATCGATGCTGAAAACTCCTCCCACCATCCAGCAGCACACGCTCAGCACTAAAAGATCTACCTCCACTTGTGCTGCTTTAGGTTTGCAGGTCCGATGGAGAGGTTCCAAGCAGAGGCAGAACTCGTCAACCGGGTCAACAGCACCTATCTGGTTCGCCATCGCAGCAAAGAGTTCACAGAGTATGCCATCAGTATAAAGTAAGTTCTCTTAAAAACCCGGAGGGAAGCTTGTCCGTTTTTAGTTCAGCTAATTCTAAAAACATCAGGTTTGGTTTTCTTCTCTTTGTTCCGCGTTTAGTTGTGAATCGTTTCTGTTTCTGTGGCGTGACAGCTTTTTCTGGTTCTCTGCTGCGGCACGGTTTTTATCTTTTAGCCAAACCACATTATTGACCAGCTGTAGCTCCCTCCTCCCCCACATCTGACCTGAAGGCTGCTGTGTGGCTTCTTGTAGAGCTAATGTGCCGAAAAGAGACAGAAGCTGTGGTTAACCACACCGAGGTGTGAGTTAGGTCACATCTTATCGGCGCGGTTCGACACCAAGTTCACAGAAAAATCTCCGTGATTTGTAATTCAAATCGTACGAATATTAAGGTTCTACTTCTAGTCTTTAAATGTTATCACACCTTTCTATTTTGACTCACAGCAAATTCTTCCAAGGACTTCATGCTCTTAATGTGCTTTAATTGGGTTAGTTTTCTTTTAAGCAGTGTTTGTTTGAGCAGAACAGATCATCTACGCCTGACTGATTAAAATAAATAAAGGTGTGGATCACTGAAAACCCATTTTTAATGATTATTATTATAATTATTGTTATTATTAATATTATTCATGGACTCACCCATCTTAACTCACAAGGAAGGTCATTAGTTGTTTTAGTGTCCAGGCAACAGCAGAGAACATCTCAACTAGTAGAAGCTAACCATTAGCATTAGCAACTTCACCACACAGCAGAAGCTCCTCCAGGATTGTGTTATTTGTAGAGATAAAGTATCCACTTTGCAAGTCAGTGGTAGAGTCACGTTGTTGTTAATCCAATCTGTGGTGAGATGTCCAAATATCAGGAAATAAGAGTCCAAAACCTGCCGCCTGAAGCTCAGCCAAGATGCGGGCGATTTTTAGTTCCTGGAAATGGTGCACCAGCATATCTTTTCACACAGAGTACGACTTAGAAGGCATTTATTCCTGCTAGAGACCACTGTTAATGTGTTGATTAAACAAGTGTTCCACACCTTAAAAGCCTTCTTTGTTTCTTTTAGAGGAGGCACAAAAGATCCCAGTTCTGTTTAAATGAGAGGAGTCAACCACACATGGTTAGACACTGACTTAAACTAGATATTTAAAAAACAAATTATCTTCTCAATTTAGTAAATTTTGGTTATTTTAATTGGTTTTAGCAAATAAAATAACTTTATATTATGATATTGAGATAAATAAGTACACCTTTCATTTCACTGAATCAAAAAAGGGAAAAAATAGTTTGATTACATTTTTTTTTCTCTTCTGGCACTCGTAGAGTACAGACGCTTCTGCTTTTGCTCCCTTATCTTTTTTTCCAAGGCTCTTTGTCCTGTCTGCCCACAGAGCGCTTCTCTGCATTTCTTCTGAAAACCCCTATTTTTTAGAATGATTTAATTAATTGGTCATTCAACGCGATTGATAAGATTTTTTCTACGATGAGAACGGAGGAGGGGGCTCCCACTTGCCCGCAAGGGACACACACAGCGGGATATATGCTCGATTCCTGGAGGGAGTGGAGGATCGTATGTCTCTCTCAGCTGTCCACTGAGGATGCTGAAGACGTGTGGATGTTTGGCCTGATGATCGCTGGATTTCTTCTGATTGGAGTGGGAGGATATCTGGTTTTCTGGAAATTTGGGGAGACGGGAGCGATTGGAGTGCGACCCGCACCCACGGAAAGCACCGTCCGTGTGGAGACCTCACAGACTGGAACGTTACTCGAGGTGAATCGTAAGCTGGACAATGTTCTAGCTGCATTACCAGTATCAGTGCGCAAAATGAATGTCATCTCGGAGAGGGTCACTGGACGGTATGGACAGGTTTAAAAACCCAAAATTGGCTTCACTGGAGGACTTGAATGATCAGTTACAGACTTCAAGGCAGAGAGGAAAATTATCTCAGCCTGACCCAAACAAAGTCTTGTTATCCGAATCTGACGCCATGGCAGCCTTGTGAGTGCCAACAACAAATCCCCACGAAGGAATGCAGACAGATGCTGTGAAAACCCGACCTACCCCCTGCCTTCGGATTGGTGGACTTCAGCCTGGCGAGGTCATCAACCTGCAGGTGTCAATGTGCTCTGCGCTCCTCCCAAGATCTCCCTCCCACCTGTGGCTACAGTGGCTGAGCGCCATACAGGGCTGCTCTCGCTGGGGAAACAGGATCCCAGCCGCGCCCCCTCCTTTTGGTGTCTGATGTTGTGAATTGTTGATGTTCGTGCTTATATGTTTGAGGTGTTTTTTTTTTTTTGCATAGTAAAGCTACGCCCTGCCGGGAGTAACTCTGGTATGCCTTTTTTCCCCTCCCCCAATTTATCGTCATGTAATCCCCTTTTCATCTAATTGAAATGAGCGCCATTATGGCTGCTCTCGTGGTCTGCCTGTATCTGTTCTGTCTACATGTGTGTGTGTAACCTTGGTCAGGCTGTGCTGCGGAGTCAAGTTCCTATGCTCTGGTTCGCTGGAGTGCTGGCAATAAAGCTTTTTCTGATTCTGATTCAACAATGAGAAGTTTCAAGGATTTTTGTCCAACTGTGTTCATGTAACAAAATTAATCTTCTTAACTTGAAAAACAAATTTTAAAGTACAAATGATAATATTCTGACAACGTGAGAGCCAAGGAAGTACTTCTTGTAGTAACGTCTGAAATGTACAGTTTAGTTGTGTGACAAAGTCAATAATAGAACTGAATTTTCACCTATCAACAAACAAATCCTTAAAAAATTTTTTTTACTAATTTTTGTCACTGATTTAGTTGAATTGCTTGAATGATACTTGAACTTTTTTCATTTCCTTAAATGTATTTTTTACAACAAAAAAACAAACAATTTTATGTTTGTTTATAGTTAAATTCTTACACAACAGAATTTGGTTCTAATTTTGCACGTTAATAATATTTTAAAGACTTTTAAAGCAATAGTGCAAAATAAAAGTGAAAAAAAGAAAAATATCATCAGATTTGATTTATTATATTGTAGAACTTTTTGCATTTCTAATGTTCTGCAGGATGAAATATGCCTGTTTGCTGATAAACCTGCATAAAAACGGCAGATCTCCTTTGTTAAACACACACACACACACACACACACACACACACACACACACACACACACACACACACACACACACACACACACACACACACACACACACACACACACACACACACACACACACACACACACACGTTTGCTCCAGACCACCCATCATTCTCATGTCATGAACCTGTGGGAAGTCTGCGGGTTAGAGGAATGGCCCGGCCCGGCGTGAGGGCCAGAGGCCGGCTGCGGATCGATGGTGGTGATCAGAGAGGGAAATTACTCTCATAACTTATTCAATGGCCCACAGGTACAACAACGACGTGAAGCACATAAAGATCCTGACCAGAGACGGCAGCTACTACATCGCAGAGAACAGGAAGTTCAGGGGCATTTTTGTGAGTCCTTTCATTCTCTTGTTTTTATACAAATCTACAGCTGTAGATTATAAATAAATCATCCTGTTTATGTGTAACGGTGTCAAAAGCTGAACTTTATTCCAACAGTGTGCCTAAAAGATTTCTGATTAAATCCATGTTTTACTGGCCTGAAGGCTTCTGTATCCGCTTTGTGCACACAGATAACGCTACATAGAGTTTGAATCCTACGACAGATGAGTTAACGGCCAAAGTGGAACACTGACGTTTTAAAGCGGGTTTTATCTTCTAAACTTTGCTGTTTCTGCAGAAAAATTTATACTATTGTCAAATATCTATACAGGGGTGGACTGGGACCAAATTTTGGCCCTGGCATTTTTATGAACCGTCGGCCCTCGGCAGGGGAGGTTGCCACTCGCGACTCGTCTATCCCGCCAAATGTGGTGGGAGGGACGGGGTGTTGTGTGTGCTGCTCGCGAACTTATCTCTATAACCGCATGTGAGACGGGGGTTTGGTTTGGGACGGCCCAAACTGGGCCAGTGGCCTACATGGCTAAGCGGCCCACCGGGTCAGTGCCAGAATGCCAGAGAGGCCAATCCACCCCTGTCTACAAGGAATTATGCAGTTATTAGCAGCAACAACCAAATGTAGCGTTCCTGGTACATCCAGGGACTAAGACCAGCAAGAATATTTCTTATGTTTGCTTGAACCGCTGTGAAAAATGTAGTTTAATAGTTTTGCACACAAAACATAATCAATGAAACATTTACAATGAAAAGAACAACTGTGCAGGTTGGTTTTCTCAGACTTGCATGTAAACTCTATTTCCCCAAACAGAGGCTGTTCTAAGTGTCCTATTTACACAAAAACATGAATTTAGCCAGCAGAATTTAGTTTTAAAAGTTTTCTCTCACACTGATGTTTGATGTCATAACATCTACAACGTCTGCTAAAAAGACCCATTTCTGTGGTTTCATGAGCTAAAATCACAGACAGATGATTTATTGATTTGTTTGTGTGTGTGTGTGTGTGTGTGTGTGTGTGTGTGTGTGTGTGTGTGTGTGTGCGTGCGTGCGTGTGCGTGCGTGCGTGCGTGCGTGTGTGTGTGTGTGTGTGTGTGTGTGTGTGTGTGTGTGTGTGTGTGTGTGTGTGTGTGTAGGAGCTGATTGAGTACTACAAACACCACTCACTAAGGGAGGGCTTCAAGAGCCTGGACACCACCCTGCAGTTCCCTTATCGGCAGCAGGAGAACCCTGCTGTGCACCGACTCAGCCGGTCCAGTACCAACAGTGAGTAGGGATGGGTACCTTTGACATTTGAATCGATCCGGTACTAATTCCCGGTACCTACGAGTCGATACCGGTACTTAACGGTACCAATTTTCGATACTTTTGAGTGTTTATTATTTTAATTCTCTTTTATAATTAAATAGATATTTTTCTCAATATATAACCATATTTGATAAATATCACGATAAATAACATACAAGTTTGTATTTTAACATCGTCCTTGTAGTTTTATAAGCTGATAATTAAACTGAAGCAAACATCTTTACTGTGAACTAAATTTACTGTGTATCTTCATTCCTTTTGCCGTCCCTTTTCATTTGATTTTTCCTACTGGGAAGTTAGAATTTCCGAGGAGAAAGCGAACGCACCATTAGCTGATAACAATGGTGGCAATGGAAGCTAACATATCAAGCTAACGTTATCTTTAACAGTTTATTTAGCTGCTGGAGCAGATTAAAACGATGATGCCTCAAACTTAGATAATGGTCACTGGTTTTACCTTCACCCAATCACCCGTCGCATTTAGTAAAGTAAAGCCAAACTTTAGAGCGCGTTCATGTTCTTCTAGTCGGAAATTCGGAGTTCCGAGGAGAAAGCGAACGCACCATTAGCGAAACGGAAGCTAACAAATCAAGGTAACGTTATCTTAAACATTTTATTTACCTACTGGAGCAGATTAAGATGAGGATGTCTCACTTAGATCGTTGTCTGTCGCTAGTTTCATCACCCAGTTACCCATCACATTTAGTGAAGTGGACCCAAGCTTTAGCGTGCGTTCTTTCTACCATGCTTGCTCTGTTTACAACGGGCTCGCAGGGACCGGCGACATGACGCTCTTGCGCATGCGCAACTGTCTTGGCAGTACCGAAACGAGGCACCGTTTGAAATGACGTGAATCGGTGTTCGGTCGGTTCTATGGAATTCGGTCGGTACCTTAAAAAGTACCGAATTCGGTACTCATCCCTAACAGTGAGTAGACCCAGAACCACCGAACAGATATTAGTTTCATTAATAATAAACAATTGCATATTGTTGCTCTTTAACCAGACAGGAGTATGTGTGTGTGTGTTTTAACAAGCAGCGCCTTGTTGCGTGTGAACTGCTTTTGTTTACAAAAAAAAAAGGATGGCTTTTGCTCTTCAGATCTGTATCCCTGGAGTTTTATTTTACTGTCAAAATGAAAAAAAAAAACCCTCAGAGGAATAAAAACATGCTTAACAGTTTTCCTTTAGAAACTCCAGAGTGATTAAAGATATCCAGATACGACACCGCTCTTGCAAATGCTGTTTTAATCCAGACGGGAATGTGTTTACAGAGCTGCACTGTGATTGGTTGTTACCCGTGCAGCTTCCTGTGATGTTAATTGTTTTTGACTCGCTGTCAGACGGTGGTTGGAGAACCCACCAAGCATGGTATTAGATTTGATAACACTCTGATTACTGAGGATCAGATCAATTAGGGTTCCATGGGAGCAGAATCATCTCAATGAACTAACATTTAAAACAGACTTCAATAATAAATACAAATATTATGTATCCACTGCTGATTGGCTGATTATCCTCCATTAAACAGGAACAATGTCAATCTGTCAGTCTGGAGCATACCAGTGTGTGTTAACACAAGATTAGGGTTGAATGATTGTTAATGGTATATTTACCTGAGAGTCAAACTGCTTTACATAAAGAGCTAATAGCAGTAAAATATTTAATTTCTATGCTTTTGTTATGTTTTGATGTTGATATTCGGGCCTGACCGATATGCTTTTTTTGATACCGATATAAAACTTTTAACAAAGGCCGATAGCCGATATAATGGTCGATAAATCTCCCTCACAAAAAAAAGAAATAGAAATTTTCTTAAGCTTAAACCCTTCATTCTCTGCCTTTTTGATGCAAATTTATTTCTCTATTACACACCAAAGAACTGTCTCAATAACTCACTAGGGTTTCCAACAAGTAATGCAAATAAAATGTATTTAGCAGATCTCAAAAACAACAGTAAACTGTGGTTTCCACAAATACATTTTAACTTAAAGGAATATTCCATCTCTCAGTATAATTGTGTCTTGTTAAGATTCCCCAGAGTTAGACAAGTCAGAAAAAGCATTTTATAACCAGCCCAATATGATCTGGCAGCAGTTGGTTTTCTTAGTTTAGCATAAAACAATGTAAGTGAATTCACACACATTGTAGTGTTTTTTTTTTATGTAGGTGAATGCAAGCCTTCCCTTCCATTGCTTTATGATAAAACAACTGGTTACAAAATGTTTTTTCTGACTTAGCTAACTCTGGGGAATCTAACAACACACACAAGTTTAGGGACAGAAGGTCCCTATAAGAATATTAAAATAATAAAAATGCGGCAATAAATAAAACGTAATACTTGTGCTTTGTAACAAAGTAACACTCTGTGGAAGTTAACTTGGTGAACTTATTCACCCTCGACAGGAAATAATTGCACATAAGAAACATAAATAAGAATAAATTTAAAAAAAGATCCAAAACAATAATTTGGGTTCAAAGTTCAAAGGAGTGGAGCCACACAACATGAGTTCATAAAGTTGGCGCCATCTGCTGGATAGGTAACGCAATATCGGCCGTCTTTTTGGCCGATAGCCGATACTGTTACTGACCCCAATATCGGCCGGCCGATATATCGGTCGGGCCCTAGTTGATATATTTAAACTAGCAGTTGTTGAGGTTATAGATCACTACCGCTACATCTATATTTTACCTTTTATAAGAACAAGAGCTGTTTGTTACTTCATGAATCGACACCTCCAAACACACCCTCATTTCAGAAAGGCACAACTGTACTGGACCCTGAGTCAGTCACAGCCTCCAACCTGATTCTTCTTAGCATTCGTCTTGTGTTTATCAGGGGCAAAATGAAAGTAACAATATTCAGAGAGGATTTTTAAAAGACTTTCTGATCTGAAAGTTAGCAGGTGTGTGTGTGTGTGCGTGTGTGTGTGTGTGCGCGCGTACTTGTAGTGTGTGAGATTTGTAACTGAAGTTTTGTAATGAGGTGATGTTTTGAAGTGAAGCAACAGATAAAACAGCAGCGTATTGTCAAACTGCCAGCTCAGGAGTGATTATAGACACCTCTGTGACACAAATAAGAAGGATTTGTAATGTGGAATCGGGATGAAAGATGCTTTGAAGAAGCAAAAATGCAAAAACAAATACATTTTGTGAAAAGGTGTTCAGTATCAATCACTTTTATTCTGTTTTCTGTTGCTTGGGTGGTATTTGTTTTAGCAATAAGGTTGAACATCATTGTTAAATGCTTAAATGCTTACTGTTAACATCTTCAACACTCAAAGCTAAAGAACAAAGTGCTGTTTGTGGTATAAAAGCAAACTGTGTACATGTGTTTGCCTTATACAGTATGCAAGCCACCCACAGATGAAAGATCTGACAAAACAATGAGCTGTAAATGAGATTTCATCTGAAGCCTGTGTGCAGTCGATCGTGTTTTAGGCATTAGAGATGAGAACAGTGCGCACACAGCTGTCAGGGATTTAGAAGTGGGAGCCTGCGGTTCTGTAACAGGTTCAAAGCACAAATGGAGACAGCTCCGGTCCAAATTTGTTTTGTTCTGGTGAAGTCCTGTGTCCCGTAGGCAGCCCGCTCCTGGAGCGCACATTTCATTTTCTCTCATTCACATTTAAATGATTGTTGTTCTGATTGGCATCTTTCCAGAGCACTGCTGGAAAACCACTAATTAGTGTTTCTCTTTCTGTTCCTTGGACAAATTCTGCAGGTCAGAAGTGACTGATAACATGAGAGCATCAACAGTTAACAGAGCATAAACCTGCTTCTGTGGAACAGTGTGTGTGTGTGTGTGTGTGTGTGTTCTGTAAAATGATGCAGCTTGTGTGTTTGCTCCTGGTTTCAGTCACTATCGTCTGTTCCAGTTTCAATATGAAGTACGTAAAGAGCAGCTGGCGTTGTGGGTGCTGGTGTGTAGGTCTGCATTCATGTTGCTCCTACACTGACACACACTTAGAGGTTTCTGGGCAATCTTACCCAGACTTCACACTGGAAGCATCAGCGGTGCAGAACGGAAGTAGAACGTTGCTGCTTCAAATTAGAATCTATTATAGTCTACGGGGGTGATTCTAACCACACAAGGCGGACATTGTCATGCGCAGCCCAGAAGCGGCTCGCCGCACCGCTAAAGACTGCAGTTAACATAGGGCTAGACAGGAAATCACGCACAGTTTCAGTGTAAAACTGGTAATTTAGAAAATTAAAACATTATTTCAGCAATGCAATTTCATATCTATGTAGATTACATCAATATTAGTGACCTAAGGGCTTATTTACTCCCAGCATTCTTCCAGAAGCGCAGCGTGTGATTTTCATGGCTTTAATCCTGGCAGTGGAGGAACAACATCCTATAGGACATCAAACAGTGACATCAAACGTGATTTCCTTTTTTGGGTTTAATGGCGCATGCTATAAACGCAAGGGATTTTTTTGATCTCACGAGTCCAGCGAGGAGCATAGCAGAGAAGCTGTTCGGTGTGTGTGTGTCAGTACACACTGCGTCTTCACATAAAGAGAGCAGGCGTGTCAGGAAAAGTTTGCCCAAGCCCTCTACACGGGGCAAGAGGCACCGAGTACACTCCGTAATTTGGAAATTAAAAATCAAAGATGCATTTTTCATGTATCAAGTAGAAAAAGGAAGATTTGTGCTGCTGTGGAAAGTTTCTAACACAGTCCGTTGTTGGTTCAGATCATATGTCTTATGTTGTTTCCATTGGCGATCATAAATCTGAGTAGATCGCCATAACACGTGGGGTCCCCCAGGGTTTGATTCTTAGATTGCTGCCCCTATATCTCTACATGCTCCCTCTGGGTCAGGTCATACACAACAACAACAACATTCCCTATCATAGTTCTGCAGATGACACCCAGAACTACCGAGCTCTATCACATTTTAACTGTGGTCCTCTAGACTCACTCTTTCTGGATGCAGTCAAACTTGCTTCATTTAAACAAAGACAAGACTCTGGCACCTGAAAAACACCTCGAATGTACTCTGTGTATAAAATGTGCTATATAAATAAAGCTCTTGTCTAACCTTGCCTTACCGCTGCTCCCAGATCGATGTTATTAATCAATGGAGCCACCCATCCTTCATTTGGTTTGACCTCTATTCTTCATCCACTAAGACCTGAATTAAAAATAAGTCTTCAAAATTTGGGTTCAGCTTCGTTAGAGATAAAGCTCTGATCTTCGTGATTAGTGGTTAGTGTTGTCTGCAGACGTCTGTTGGGTTGTTTGTTGGTTTAAACTCAGATGTGGACGTAAGCGTGTTCAGTGATGTTCTGGTCTGTCTTGGGTATATTTTGTGTATTTGTCAGAGTTTGGTGACTCCAAACCACCATGATGCTCTGTTGGATTAAGTAGAAACAGAAGATGGATGGATTGCAGCAGCAAAGTTTAGCAGTGGACTTTCACTCTCTGGCCTTTGACCTCTTCCCTAGAGTCTCAGTGTGCTGGATCTGTCTGTGTCCAAAAACTCAGTCTGTTCCATTTTTTTAAGTGTGCAAGCATTTTCTCAAGAAGAGGACTAATGTAACACCACTCTGACTAAAATGCATGAGTGGTGAGTTGTTTGGCTTATCTTCTGCTGCAACAGGGTAAGGGTTAGAGAAACTTAAAATGTAATTTAAAAGGGTTAAAACTACAGAACGACTGAAGGCTAAAGACATTTTTACAAAACCAAGTCATAAGACCCACAAAAGCTTCAGTTCTTCATGTTTGACTCAACATTGTTAATAAATTGTGTTCTACATTTTCCCAGCAGACTAATGAGCGTAAATAATTTACCAACACAGATTAAATAAAGTTCTTGTTTATTTCCTGATAAACTCAGTCACCTTTAAAAAAAAAACAGCTCTGGAAGTTTCTGAAAACATCTTTTTTTTCTCCTTTGCTTCTGCCTCCCCCCACCCGCCCCGCCCTGCCCTGCCATAGCTCCATTGCTCTGCGGCATCTCTCTTGTTTCTCCTGCTGGCTACAGCTTTGTGCCTCCTTCCTCTGCTCCCTTCTGGTCAGGTACAGGTATTGCTTCTCTCCGTCTGCCTCTCCGCTCACGCTGCAGGCTGCTTAGCATGCTGGCCTTAGCTCCGTTCACATCATCACACAGCTTCTACATCTTTTATCTATCCTCCTGTTGCACCATCTCAGCTTGTGTGTGCACACTCGCCATCCTGCACGGAGAAAATACCTCTTTTGCTGTTGCATGTGCATTATGGTGTGTGTGTGTGTGTGTTCTCATAGGTCTGCCCGTCAAAGGGAAGGTGGAAGTGTCCAAACACACAGAGCTCCTCTATATTACATATTCAATCCCCAAGGCTGGGTTCTAGAGGTCTGACGTTCCATTTCCATCTGTCAGCTTAGCCCAGACCGATCCGGCAGTCGGTGTCTGGGATGGAGGAAAGTCAGCGGGGTGGGAGCTAGCCTACCTGTTCCACATCTGTCTCCCCACTGCTGTCTCCTCAGAAGGAGAAGTCGAATCTCTCACACCGGTATCAGAGCGCTGAAGCTGGACTACTTCTACAAAGAACCAAGTTTTTATGTAGTTTTTTTCTTTTATAGTGAGGCAGTTAAAAGTAAATTAGCGCTGGTAAAACAAACAAACAAAAAAAACATTTGTTGCTTATTTATTTATTATAAAAATCTTGATTTATGATAGATCTGATTTCACGTAGTGCACCATTTCCTGATGCCTTCACCTCTCCTATGCCTTAAAACATCTCCAACTCTTTGCTCAACCACACGACAGAACCATTATTGTCAGGAGCTCAAGGAGGCCAACAGCCAATGAAACTCCTTCTTCAGAATCTCTGAGTTGGTTTAATTTTTTAAGTTTTGCTTCTCTTAAAGAGAAGAAGAGAAGAGAAGAAGAGAAGCCTCCCTGGAAAGGTCTACTCCAAGGTACTGGAGAGGAGGGTCCGATCGATAGTTGAATCTCAGATTGAGGAGGAGCAATGTGGTTTTCGTCCTGGCCGTGGAACTGTGGACCAGCTCTATACCCTTGCAAGGGTGATGGAGGGGGCATGGGAGTTTGCCCAACCAATCCACATGTGCTTTGTGGATTTGGAGAAGGCTTATGACCGTGTCCCCAGGGGCACCCTGTGGGGGACGCTCCAGGAGTATGGGGTGGGTGGCTTTCTGTTAAGGGCCATTCAGTCCCTTTACCAGAGGAGCGTGAGTTTGGTCCGCATAGCCGGTAGTAAGTCGGACCTGTTCCCAGTGAGGGTTGGACTCCGCCAGGGCTGCCCTTTGTCACCGGTTCTGTTCATCACTTTTATGGACAGAATTTCTAGACGCAGCCGTGGTGTGGAGTGTGTCGAGTTTGGTGGCAGGAGAATCTCGTCTCTGCTTTTTGCGGATGATGTGGTCCTCCTAGCTTCATCCAGCTCTGACCTTCAGCTCTTGCTGGGTAGGTTCGCGGCCGAATGTGAAGCGGCTGGGATGAGGATCAGCACCTCCAAATCTGAGACCATGGTTCTCGACCGGAAAAGGGTGGCTTGCCACCTCCGGGTCGGGGGAGAGGTCCTACCTCAAGTGGAGGAGTTTAAGTATCTCGGGGTCTTGTTCACGAGTGAGGGTAGGAGGGATCGGGAGATCGACAGGCGGATTGGTTCGGCGTCTGCAGTGATGCGGACGCTGAGCCGATCTGTCGTGGGGAAGAGGGAGCTGAGCCAGAAAGCCAGGCTCTCGATTTACCGGTCGATCTACGTCCCAATCCTCACCTATGGTCATGAGCTTTGGGTAATGACCGAAAGAACGAGATCGCGGATACAAGCGGCCGAAATGAGTTTCCTCCGTAGGGTGGCCGGGCTCAGCCTTAGAGATAGGGTGAGGAGCTCGGACATTCGGGAGGGACTCGGAGTAGAACCGCTGCTCCTCCGGATCGAAAGGAGCCAGTTGAGGTGGTTTGGGCATCTGGTCAGGATGCCTCCTGGACGCCTCCCCGGGGAGGTGTTTCGGGCATGTCCTGCCGGCAGAAGGCCCCCGGGTCGACCCAGGACACGCTGGAGAGGTTACATCTCCAATCTGGTCCGGGAACGCCTTGGGGTCCTGCCGGAGGAGCTGGTGGACAAGGCCGGGGAGAGGACGGCCTGGAGCTCCCTAGTTGGGATGCTGCCCCCGCGACCCGGACCCGGATAAGCGGAGGAAGACGAAGACGAAACGAAGACGAAGTTTTGCTTCTCATCTGAGGACAATTGTCAGTTCTGACTGGAATATGGGAGAGTCAAGCTTATAAACTGTAGCTGTCTGTTGTTGTTTAAAGCTGGATTCATGCTTCTCCGTCAGCTCCAACAGGGAGAGACATGCACGGACGGAGATATTTAGCCCTCATACTTCTCCGTCTCCTGGGGAGTGTTGCAAATACAATTCCCCGCCAGGACAACAGAGGGCGTAGCGCTGTTCTGTGATATCCTGTCATGTATCCGGTCCAAGATAGTGTGTTAATATTGTGATTTTTTGTATATGAGAGACTTTTTAACACGGACAAATGTGTCCCTCATTCTCCTCCACCTCTTCATGGGCTCGCCACCTCTAAACCCATGTTTCCTGTCATTTCCATCCACAACTAAAATGCTTGCAGCGTATCTTTTCACTCCTCCAGTCACGGGGGAATTAAACATTCATATATTTAGAGTTTTTTCACAAGGTATTCTTTAAGCTTCTCCGTGTCTGCTACTAGTTATTCTCGTCTCTCTTTATGTTTTTGAGGGCGCAATGGCGGCGGTGTAGATGACAGCGGTGCCCTGACCAATCACAAGCTTGCATTCTCCGTCTCGACGGACGGATGTTTAGAAAAGAGAGCTCGACTCCATCCGTCCTTGCGAGGACTCTCCAGCAGGCCCGCAAGGACGGATAATGGCGTTGCGTGTCTCTGCACTGACGCAGATGCAGAACCATGACTCAGGCTTAAGAGCAGAAACTACCTGATTACCCCTCCTCCCTACCCTCTGATGAGCCATTGGTCTCTTATTGTGAGGGAGTCATTGTATTGATTAGATGGAGGAAGGTGTGACCTAGACTGAAACTGCTTAGGAATGAGATTCAAAGCTGCATTATAGGTACTGGAAAGGTGAAATCTAAAGCTTGGTTTATGCCTGACGCATTCACTTTCCGCTTGGTGATGCGGCTCGCGGATGGAACGCGCTTCACAGCTCGCAGCGTTTATGGTTCGTGCGGCTTGTCTCTGCGGGTGAGCCAATATTCTCCCAAACTGAACGGGGCAGCATGGAGCTCTACGGCATGCATCCAACACTACACCATAGTAGAAGTAAAAATGACTGTTTACAACATGGCATTCCAGCATTTTTAACAGCGTCCTCGTCTTTTCCGACAGTGCGAGCTATTTCTCTCCAAGAATTATTAACAACATGTTGATCACTGTGATCTTTGAGAGCTGAATCATACAAATGTCTGTATTTACGAACCTCTGCCATACTAGTTCTTGCCGGTCCCCCATGTTTTTCTGCGTCCGACCGTCCGCGTGGTTAGAAAGTTTCCTAGGTGCGCGTTGCGGAAATTTTGGGCCGTGCAGAGATGCTGTGGAGGGGCGTGGTTGTTAAAATGACGCAATTTCGCCGTGCGGACCTTGCGGACACGTCAAGCATAAACCAACCTTAAGACCTCCTCCTCTATGTAAAGTTTTTTTTTTTTCCCGTTTGACATGCAATACAGACCAAAAGTTTGGACACACCTGTCTCATTTAATGTGTTTTCTTTATTTTCATGACCATGACCATTTACAAAGGGGCCAACAAGTGCTAAACTCCTCTGGGAACTCCTTCAAGACTCTCCTGTTTTCTGTCATGTGCTTGTGTAGTTGTTGTTTACTTTTCCCTAAATAAAGTGCTGGACAGTCCTCACTTCATTGGACTGCATAAATGATGACACCACTTAGCTTCTGTTGGGTGTCTTGTCTTTGGGATGGACCTCCTATATTCCAGTCAGAATCGACAAAGCTCCTCGGTTGAGAAGCGAAACGTCTTCAAGAAACCAAAGAAGTCCAGTTGCCTTCATTCGAACCCCCCTGGACCACCATGACCAGGATGACTGAGAGCCTTCACCAGCATTAAGATACTTAATCTTAAATGACTCCGACTTCATATCAGGGACAACAAGATCTTGGTTGGAACAACTGTAGAAGATATGTTAAAACTATTTAAAATAAATCTGATGAAACTTGTTCAGTTTAAAACCACGCGTTATGAACTCTTTTAGCTGCACTGGTGGGGCTGTGTGTGTGTGTGGGCATGTACATGTTTGTGATAGTGAGTAAATGCAGAAAGACGTAACATTAACCAGTTTTTTTTATCTTTCCTTTAGCGTTAACTCCCAAAGTTATCGGAATGGCTATAGCGCGGTACGACTTCAGCTCTCGTGACACGCGGGAGCTGTCGCTGCAGGAGGGAGAGGTGGTGAAGATCTACACCAAGACGGGCTCCAATGGCTGGTGGAGGGGCGAAGTCAACAGCAGGGTCAGTGGAAATCAGAGGGAGTTAGATCTGTACAGTTCTGGACTCTAGGAATTCATTATTCATCTATGAACTAAAGGAAAGTTGAATTAACTTATTTATTTTCAGTTTGAGCTTCAGCAGACATTTTGGTCTAATGTGTCCCAGGAAGAAGCTTTCGGTATCAGCGTATCACTTCTCTAAAATGTTTGTCAGCTGGTCCTGTTAATGTTTAAATCCATAATGGTTTCCTGCCAACTGCTCCCTCCCTCCCTCCCTCCCTCTGTCCGGTGTGATCACTTGGCTTAAACAGTCCTAGTGCTCAGACCAGAAGAAGATGCTGACTCCCTCCATGTGCTGCACATTGCTGAGCCGTATCGTGTGCGTTTTTCTCCTCTAAGACAAACTAAACGGTGCATCAGAAGTCTGTGGAGAGACTAAAACTGGATCTGATGTTTCTTATGAAACCAGACTAGTAAAACATGAGAAGTTGTTTTGGCACCAGTCAGAACCAAAGTAACTGAAACTGACATATCTGTTTAAAGACTTTATCCAATGAAGGTGAATCAGCGTTGCTTCATTCTTGTACCATTTATTGCAGTGGTTCCTAAAGTGTGCCAGTCTAACTCATCTTCAGTAGCTTCTGCTCCAGAGCAAATGTTAATTAAAGTAACATAATTGGATCATCTCTGCTTCCTTTCCCTCCATCAGGTCGGCTGGTTTCCATCCACCTACGTGGAGGAGGTTGAGGAGTAAAAGTTCCATCCTGGGAAGAAGATTGGAATAATAGCTTAGCTCCTCTGAGCCGCTCCAGCCGTACCTTTCAGAGCGATGCAGACGTTTAGCTCTCCTTCACGCTGTTGCCTGAAACCATCCAACGGCCTTCGGCGGACACAAGGGCTGCAGAGACGTTCTGGTTGACTCTGTGTGGCTAACTGAGTCCACCAGCAAGCAGCTTGACTGTCAGTGGGGAATACTTCCTCTCCCTCTTTTCCTCTCATCCATCCATCCATAATCCATCCCTCTCTCCTGCTGTAACCCCAGCCAGCAGCAGTCACCCCTCCTCAACTCCCACCTGCCAAGTCAGGTGTCACCAAAACTGTCACGAGTGAATCCTCAGATGCTGCTACTCCACTCATGCACTCGTCTATCCATCCATTCATCCTTCACTCCACGCCATCAGGGAATAGCACAGAAGAAGAACCACACTGTAAAGTTTTTTTCTGTCTTTCTTTTCATCTTCGTCTCCATCCAAAGGGATTTCAGTCAGTTATGACCTTGGCTGTGTTTGTTCAACAAAGCAGGTTGTTATTGATGACTTGGTGACCCAGATTGTCTCTCTCACACACACACACACACACACACACACACACACACACACACACACACACACACACACACACACACACACACACACACACACACCATCCTTCTTCAGATTGCGATCACCTCACACACACGCTTACTGAAGATGATGACAGTAGAGAGGGATGGTGTTGGATAGCACCACTACGCCAGCGATTGATCGCTGTTGTTCCTGTTTTCCTGCCCCCTCTTTTATCTGCGAGCCGGCCTCTCGTGTTTTTAGTGTTCTCGGCCGAGAGCGATCCTCCGATCTTATCAGGCCAGCTCTGTCAACAACCGCATGTTTGCTGAGGGTTTATCTTATTACAGGTATTAGGAGCTTGTTGGGGAGGGAGCCGTGGCACCTGGGAGACCTTCTCAGGAACAGCTGTGTTGCATCGGTTTGATTTAGACCTTTGATTTTTGTCTTGGTCTCAAGTCAGAGGGACTGGAGGCTGATGGTGTTCTGTATGGTGACTGCAGGTCTAGATTTGTTTAATTAAGGAAAACAGTTGGGCCCTGAGTGTTGGTGAAATTATGCATGTTTCAAAATGGTTTCAAAACTTTTGGCGGAGTTGCAGGTTTTTGATCTCACATTTAGACATTAATGCAAAACAAATTTCACCAAATCTATGAGACAGAATGTTCTAGATATGTTTGGCATCTACGGGAGAGGTCGGTGAGAAAAATGCTTGCAACATGTAAAGCAAATTGATTAAAAAATGATTAAATTAGTTCATAAATTGAATTAAAAAATTGCATGAATGTTTGCAGTTATTTGATATTTGACCCAAACGTGATCTTAAAACTCCTCATAAAAGTCTTATTTACAAATTTACTGTGATTCCAAATCATATTGTGCACATTTTCTCCCAATTAAAGTCTTAACTAGTCACCAACAGTTGAGATGCTCTCAGACCCTAACCCTTAACAAACAAACTGCAGTAATATCAAGCCCTTTTGTCTCGTCCCAGACCGCATACATGGGTGAAAAAAACAGCATAAGTTGTGTTTTGGATGCTGGAATGCTGGTCCAGCATGCAGTCTGGGTAACTGGATGCTGAACTTGTATGCTAGACCAACACCCCATGCCGGATCAGCAACCTATGATCCACCAGTCCACCAAGACACTACATATGCCAGTCTATGCTGTTTTTTTTTTCTTTTCTTTTTTAACCAGGGTTGGTCACATATGGAATTTATACTGGGAAACTGTAAGCATCCCAACATATTTTGTTTGTGGGTACCATGGTAACCCCACATTAGGCCCGTTTCCACTCCAGGGTAATAATACTGAAACTTGTAGTATGCTTGTGTCTCCTTCTCACCGGGCTGGCTCAAAAGACCATTTTCTGGGCTTTTTCAGGAACCAACCAAGTGGTAGAGTCACTGAATGGGACTTGTGGTCAGCTAATGCAGATTAGTTGTGAAACAGTAGGAAATGGCATGACAGACATCACCAAATATCATTTGTTAAACCGGAAACTGGTTGCTGGTTAAGCAGATTGGAAAACAAAGACAAGAAGCGACGTTCACGCTGCCTTAAAATCGCAGTTTCTAGACTCCCAACACCAAAAAGTGTGGCGGAAATCCTCCCGCGGCGTTGAAATTCACCGTACTGTTTTATGAAACTAAAAATGGAGCTTCTTCTGGTCATTGAACACCGCTTTTTACATCACACAGACCAATCTCTCTGTTCTCAGACTTGATTCATTTACGCCAAACTTTGACAGAATAAAACTTTTTTGAATGTTTTAATGGCTGTGGACGCCTTTTGGCGCTGACCAGTGATGTCACTCACTGCCAAAGCAGTCATGAAATGCTGATATCTTAGCAATGTCCTGCTCTTGTATGGGGACACAACATCTGAGAGGACTGAAGTGTCATGTCTCCTGGTCATATTTCCCCCTCCCAGAAATTTCTCAGGACCCTCGTAGTGGAAACACAGCTATAGACGGGCTCTACATTGGTTTTCAGAGGGACCCAGATGGTTGGACTCATTTATGAGCTCATTACATTTTTTGTGGGCAATCACCTGTGGGGCCCCTATGAAAACCCTATTTGGCCCCATACGCTTTTCCTGTATTCCATATGGGGCCCACATATGTATGCTGGCTGGTAGTTGGGAGTTTTACTGACTCATTTCCTGAGTTTGATTCACACATCAGTCAAAACACTATTTGAAACTTCGACTGGGGTGTTTGTGTGTATGGAGCTGTCACGCACACATGTTCAGTCATAGACACTGAAGTATGTTTAGTCATTTTTTGAGTGTAAACTGAAGTTTAACCCGGATCTCAGAGCAGCTGAGTTGTGACTAACTAGATATCTGGTTTAAAAACAGCCCCGAGGCGCTGCTCAGTTTCAAAGTTCCCTCGCTCTCCTGTCATGCCTTCATTGTGTTGATGCCAGTGGGCATGTGCCATGGTTCTACTGAGCGTTTCATGTGAAGATCTGCTTTTGTGTGACTTTAATAGAGTCATTGAGAACCATTAACCACCTCCCGCCAGAGCCCCCACTCTGAGTTTTTTTGTTTTCTGTCAGATTGTTTTACCACAATTAGAGAGAGAGAAAAAAAGAAACGGATTCCATTAATGTGCTTTTGCGTTCTGACATCCCTCCACTTTTAGCTCATCAACAGTGTCATTAAGTGACCACTAGATGGAAGCATCCTAAATGGAGCCTCAGGTTGCTTGGGTCTAGAGGTGACATCATGATTAGTATTCCAGGAGGCAGCTGGACGCCTCGGACCTGTTGCTGGGACATGAGAGAGAAAGAAATAATCAAATAAAAACAAGCCGTAGAGTCACATGACTCCCACATAGACCTTTTTGTAAAAACCCCTCTCATGAAGTCCTTTTTACATAAATTGTAGCTGCCTCATCAGCTGTTCCTGAAAAGTTTTACTGCACCTGCTCCCAAACCAAAGATCCTCACATCTCTATCTTCAGGAGGGATTTTGGAGGTCTTTATTCCAAAACAGGCACAACCTGAGCTTCTCCCACGTTAATCCACTCCTCCACCCAGTCGAACTCTAACAGCGAGGCCATTTACAGCTGCAGGCCTTCCTCTCCTCCCAATACGCTTCCTTTTTTATTTTATTTATTTTTTTTAGCACAGGAGGGATCGGTGGAAGGCTCAAGGGTATCTGTGATCTAATCATTACACCATCTCCTCACCTCGGCGACCCCGCTGTATTCATCTCTCTGTCTGCTCTCGTCGCTCTACCCCTATCTCACCATGTCGCTTCTCCCTCTTTCTATCTCTCGTTCTATCTTTGTCCTCTCGGCTTCTCTGTCCCTCACCTGCAGCGGGCTGTAACCTCGGCCTCTGCGTGCTGACAGGAGGAGAACCTAAGAACCAGTATTATTTGAGAAGGGAATCATATCTGTAAACAAAATGAGTTCAAATGAGATAAATGTGATTTTTTTCCCCACACAGCTGTGCAGATGTGAAGGAAAGCATTTTGGCACGACTCCTGTAATCTGAAGTTTGCGCTCTGCTCTCGGTGTCTATGTTGTGCCCATGAAGCCAAAGATGTACGCTGTATCTGCTGTACTCAGTTGTGTGTCTCCTAACCACGGTACCGACCGCCGAGGCCTGACTCTGCAACCGTGCAATCCTGACTGTGTAGCAGAACCTTGTATTGTTGCTGTATCATACTGTAAATATTGTACATAGATCATAATAAAGCTATACACTGCTTCTTCTAACGTGCTATGCGTCATCTCCTGCTTTGTTTCTGCTAAATAGAAGTATTTGTAGACAAATTTCACACCAGAGGGTCACATAAGCAAATAAAATAAAAAATAAACACATAAAATCTACATTATTTGAACCTGTTTAGTAAAACCGTGGCAAGGATAATCAAAGTAAAACCTTTAAATTCAAACACAATAACTAAAAAGATATATTTTTTCTTCTTTAGGCACATTTTTAATTAAAAGTCTTCAATAATTTTCAGTTTTTACTGAAAAAGTTTAGATGATTGTTAGTGGAAACTTCAAGGCTAAGATCCACATTATGATGCGAATCTTAAATGTTCATTAATCAGCTCAGCTAAATGCAGGGTCACACTAATTGTTAAACATGGCTCCCAACTCTAATGTTAGTTCTCTCTTAAACAGAAATATAATGAAATAATAAAAAAAAAAGCCTCTGGACTTTTTTATGGTCAGATTCATCTCTGCTCGCTGCAGCGTTCGGCTGCGGTTTACCTCAGCAGGACTTAAATGATCTGCAGGGGGGGGTGAGGGGGGGCTGCTTCTTATTGGCTAATAGGTGGGGAATGTGGGATAAACAGTGAGTCTTGTTGTTGAGATCATGCTGATAATGAAACCAAGTAAACCTGACTTCTGGAGAGCATGGTGTGTCTGCATGTGTTTGTGATTGTGTGTGTGTGTGTGTGTGTGTGTGCAAGGTTCATAACATATGCTGATGCTTGCTGTATGTTCTCAGGAAGAATGATCCGTTTGTATGCGTGCCCATGTGTGGGTTGTGGACTCTTGCCATCTGCTGCTTGGTTTACCTGCTGCAGTAATGCTGAAGCTTCGGAGTCTAAAACCATGATGATGGTACTTCTGGAGGATGAGAGAAGATGTAGTAGTGAATGTCCACCTACTGGTCCCTGTCCGGCTGAGGCTGCATCACCACGGTGACAGATGGCTGCCTGATATCAGATTTCTTTGGTGAAACGCTTCGGCCACACTGAGACTCTGGCGGAGCAATGACTTTCTACGGGGCTGATGCTGATAGAACAAGATGCGGGGATGAAATGAAAGCAGGTGTGGAAGGTAATGCGGCTCTGATCGCAGACCTCCATGCATCAGAGACACATATCTCAGCTTTTATGACACGTCTAAAGCTTCAAACAGCCGTTATCACAAGAGTGTTACTGCTAAGCCGTCCTTTTACTGTTAAACCTGTTCATTTTGTGTCAGAAAAGTACTGATTCAGTCTTTTATCCAAAATCAGGCACCGTCAGAGAGACGTGATTGTATAAATCACAGAACAGCAGTTCCCAAAGTTGGGCTCGTGGTCCCATTTTAGGTCATAAAACAGCAAGTAGGGCTCCCAGTTTGAGCTACAGCTAAAAATCACTGGCAACTTTTTTTTTTTTACCGTGTCCTGTCTGGCTGTGAAGCAAGCATAATTGATGTCTGAATGCTGGTAACAAGCCTTACAGATTTATTCTCAGGTGGAGCATCAAAGTGTTTGCTTTTAATGTCACGCCTGATACTTAAAACTTTATTGTTATTGTTGTTGAATGCTTTGTAATTCCGACCAGACATGGAGACAGAGGTGAAAGAGAAAGGAAGAGAAAAGGTGGAGAGAGAGAGAGAGAGGGGGGGGGGGGGGGTTCCACAAAAATAAACAATGAACAAGAGTCTGCTTCTAGACCTGCAGAAAAAGACAAAAAAAAAAAAAACAAAAGGACACAAAAAAGGGACACAACAACAATACAACAAGATCTACCTATCCCTGCGTCAACTTGATGAAAAAAAAAAACAAAAAAAAAAAACAATACATATATATATAATCAACATTGCAACTGAAGAATCACGATAATAAATCACAATGCATTAAGTGCCCCCCATAGTCTTAAGACCTGTGTTTAACGTGCCCAAGCCCATACTTTTGAGAGCACCATGTGAGCACCTGTGTGTGTACATGCGCTTGTTTATGTAAGGTTTCTCTATAGGAGCGTCCAACAGAGAGTGTGAGGGACCACAGATCCGCCCCCCAAATATGCGCAGGAGACGGGGGGAGCTCCAAGTCCCAGAGATCCAGGCGTTGCCCCAGAATACAGGAACCCCAAGGAGACTGCAACCAGAAAGGCCCCCGCCCCCCTCGAGAGGCACAGAGGATCGCCCCGGGGGGCCACAACCAGCAGCCGGCAGAGTCCCTGGAGATATCAGCGGCAAGCCCACAGGCCCGCCCGCAGCCTCCCACCCCCTAGCCGGCCGAGCCCGGGACCCAGCGACCCGGGACCCAGGGGTGACCACCCCCGCCGGGGACCCAGCAGAGCCCAGGGACCCAGACCCCACCAAGCAGCCACCGGGATCTATCAGGCAGATGCCAAAATCTTAAACCCCCAGACCCGGTTGCCACGAACACTCAGGCAGACCATGGCACAAGCCCCCACACCAGGTGTGGCAGGGGGAGGGCGGACAAAGATCTATATCATCAAGAGAAGGTCCAGGAGAGGGGAGGACCCAAAGGCCCCACCTGACATATACAGTCATACACAAACACAGTCACACACTCCCTCCCTCATGCTCACACATGCACATACAACCCAAGACTTACAAAAATGCACGCCGGACACTCACTCATGCTCCCCATACACACCCTATTAACTCTGGTCCCGGTACTGCTGCACATGGGGTACAACCATCACCGGTAACCAGAGTTTGACCCTTTCTGCTGGGGTGCTGATGAGCAGGCTCCCCCGCCCAACGCTGAGCACAGCAACCCACCACCCCAGACCCCAACCAGACGGCCAGATCTCCCTCCTAGCCTCCAGCCCCAGGAAGCCTAGCAACAACAGAGGTGGCTAAGACCCCTAGTCTCCCTCCACCTGCTCCAATATAGTGTTGTGTGATCATGAGGTGTATTCCATGGCTGTGGTGAGTGGGCAGTGCAGGCATCATCCGGCATATGCCAGCTGATGCCACCGCACCACCCCACTTACACCCTCAGCCATCAGTGTCTAAGTGCGGTTTAAAATTGGAAGTGGGCACCGGCACTCGGGAGGAGGCTGAAATATCCCCCTGCCAAATGCCGTTGAATGTGCTCACTCCCAAGGCCCTAAGTGTGTGTTTGTGTGGAATGTCGTCAGTGGAAGTGTATAAGGTGCAAATAAAATTGGGGGGCAGGTTGCCACAGGAATGCGGAAATGGGGTCCATACCCGCACTCCCTGATTTGCCCACCCCCCAAGGTCCTATGTGTATGTTTGTGTGATGATGTGAGGGAGCAGGAGGAGAGAAATATGTGGGGATGGGGAGGAATGGCTGGTTGGGCTTAGCCCTCCAGGGAGCCAGCTCCCCTACTGGCCCCAATAGGCACCTCTGTTGTCAAACTGCCACCCAGGGCATGTAGACCCCAGCCCATCCTGCCAGGGCCCAAAGCAGCAGCATTACAGAGCCTCACGGAGTCCGAGGGCACCAACCCAGCCCCATCCCAGCAGAATATCTATGCCCACCCCTGCATTTGCACAACTTCCAGAATATATAAGACATGGGACATCCAGGTAAGGTTTGGTCCTCCCCGTCCTCGACCTCCCCCTCCCCTGTGATGGAACGGCAGAGGAGCCAAGGTCTACCTGATGCCCCCGAACCCGGGCCAGGCACTGCTGCGTGTTCCTGTCTTCTTCCCGGCAGCATACATGTCAGGACCCGACCCCCAAGGCCCCGCCCAGATCCCCACACGGGGCCGGCCACCCCCAAACCCCGAGCCCCCAGGCCCCCACCCAGACCCGCCCAGGGGTATTGCAGCCGCCAGGCAGTGACCCATGGCCGCCGCCAAGATCCCCAAGGGGCCCCACTCACAACCGCCAGCAGTCCACCCCCCGAGGCAACCGAAGCACCTCCAGAGGGGGGCAACAGCCCCCCAGTCCCAGACACCCCCAGTGAACCCACCTCCAGGGAACATCCGGATACTCCAAACTCAGATCCCCCACCCCCCCACCCACACCATCCCGCAGGACAACATCAATGGCCCCCCACCCTCGCTATGTGATGGAACCGACCAAAGGAGCCCAGAGAGATTCATCTGAAGTGGAAGCAGAGGCTATATCAAGTGCAATATGATCTAACAAAAGATTTCTTCGTCTTCGTCTTCGTCTTCCTCCGCTTATCCGGGTCCGGGTCGCGGGGGCAGCATCCCAATTAGGGAGCTCCAGGCCGTCCTCTCCCCGGCCTTGTCCACCAGCTCCTCCGGCAGGACCCCAAGGCGTTCCCGGACCAGATTGGAGATGTAACCTCTCCAACGTGTCCTGGGTCGACCCGGGGGCCTTCTGCCGGCAGGACATGCCCGAAACACCTCCCCGGGGAGGCGTCCAGGAGGCATCCTGACCAGATGCCCAAACCACCTCAACTGGCTCCTTTCGATCCGGAGGAGCAGCGGTTCTACTCCGAGTCCCTCCCGAATGTCCGAGCTCCTCACCCTATCTCTAAGGCTGAGCCTGGCCACCCTACGGAGGAAACTCATTTCGGCCGCTTGTATCCGCGATCTCGTTCTTTCGGTCATCACCCAAAGCTCATGACCATAGGTGAAGATTGGGACGTAGATCGACCGGTAAATCGAGAGCCTGGCTTTCTGGCTCAGCTCCCTCTTCCCCACGACAGATCGGCTCTTCCCCACGACAGATCGGCTCTGTCTTTTGTCTGTTGTAGTGATGCGGACAAAAGATTTCTATACTGGTTAATGCAGAGAGTTTCTCTATTTTTCCCAAAAAAAAAAAATAAATAAATAAATCACTGGCAACAGGTTGTTAATGCCACAACTGTTACAATAATAGTTATGATAAATGGATATATTTGTTAAATGGATGCTGTGGGTGTTTATGGCATCAGTGTGTAATAGTATAATACTTTTAACAACAATAGATAAGGTTTCAAGTCTCTGGTGTTATTTTGTTATTCAGAAACTAAAAGTTTGTCCCAAACTAAGCTGGACTTTTTGAGATGCTTGGAAGAAACATATCAGGCTAAGTCCAGCAATAACATAAAGATGTGGCTTTTGTCTCATCAAGCTTTTACAAAAATAATTATCTAATATTAGGCCTAGTCCACACGTAGCCGGGTTTTTTTAAAAACGAATACCCGCCCCTCCAAAAACTTGCATCCACACCACCGCGTTTTAAAAACAAACTCTGTCCACACGTACCCGGATAAATACGTTGTTAAGGACATGCCAGACCTGTAGGCGGCAGTACTTCCCCCGTTCTTAACCTCGTCCTTCCTCTGTGGTCTTCCACAAGGAGCAGTAATTCTGTTTGCAAAAACAAACAAGCAGAAAGCGCTTGGACAATTGATGGATCGGGTAGTGACAGAGCGCAGCTCTGAAGGCTTCCATGATGCCGGCTAGTGTAAACACAGGTCGCACACGTGATGTCAGCATTGCTTTGTCGCGGAAAGTGACGTTGCGGACCTTAAAACTCCGGTTTTGTCCGTCCACACGCAGTCACCCAAAACGGAGAAAACGCAGATCTTCACTTTGGCCGGAGTTTTTAAAAAGATCCGTTTTCGTGTGAAAAAACTCCGTTTTCGTGTGGATGACAGGCCAAAACGTAGAAAAATATCTACGTTTTGGCAGATCCCCGGCTACGTGTGGACAGGGCCTCAGTCATCTGGAGGTTAACTCCCTCTCTTGATGTTAGAGAACAATTACCTGCACAAAGCAAAACACTTACGTTTCTGTCCTAGTGCCAAAAAGATGGATGGATTTCGATGAGACACAACAGTTACGCATGAACCTAATCCAAGTCAAGATGGCCGCCACATTTAATGCATTTTAGCAAATCTCAAAATGGACAAAACTCTCTCTCTCTCTCTCTCTCTCTCTCTCTCTCTCTCACACACACACACACACACACACACACACACACACACACACACACACACACACACACACACACACAAATGGACAATATAATTTAAAAGCTCCTATCCCATTTTTTCTTGTAGATGTTTATTTATTTATTTATTTATTTATTATTATTATTATTATTGTTGTTTTTATGAGAACCCAACTGGTCTGTCCTGTCTGTGGATTGGTTGGTTGTCTGTTGTCTATTTTTTGTGAACTGCCATCCCTCCATTCTCCCCTTCCTCTCTTTTCTCCCTGTCTGTCCTCTCCAGTGCATAAGCGGACGCGGTCTAACATGCCACAAGCGTTACGAAGGCTACTGTGCAACAGGAGGAACAACCCACATCCCACTTGCTCTAGAGTAAAACTGCTCCGGTATATCACGGCACCCAGATCATCCGTTCCGTTTGCTTCTACTGCCAGAACAGGATATAAAACATGACATAACACGTACGCCCAGCCAGTTTTACAGATGGAGCTCAGACTTGATGTGTCACTAGCAGTGATGGGAATAACGCATAACGGCGTTTAAAACAAAAGCGTTATGGAAGTTAGTTTTTTTCAGTAACGAGTAATCTAGTTAATTGCATTCTTCCTTTGTCATAATGTCGTTTCTGTTACTCATAAGAAAATGTACAAGAGACTTGCAGATTTGCTGCCCCAGGTGTATCTGCAACTGTACTCTTCTTGGCATGATAGCGGGACTTGCCGGAGATCCTCTCACCTGTTCACCACTCAGACATTAACTCATTAACTCCTCTTCGCAATCTTCTATCTTCCTAGATCTTCCAACTGGAACCTGTTCCTGATTGTTTCTTCAGTCTTGCTGTAACACTGATTCTATCAGTCTCAGATGTCATGGGTGCTCAGATGCTACTAGAACAAACTGTGTCTTTACCACCCAGCTTCAGCTCGTCTGTGTTTGGGTCTGACCGGAGGCAGTAAAGCAAACTTGTGCGTGTAGTTACGTTGTTACTAGATAACGAGAAATAGAAATGCTAATAAAACAAAGAATTATGTGAAACGGGAGAAAATTGATTATTGTTCTCAGCTACACCGAGAGACCATTTAAAGGCTCAGGAACACATTTTTGTTGATTGGGGTATTGTTAAAAATCACACAGTGACATTTGAATAGTTTAGATTAGTGTCTTGTTTCCTGTTTGTAGTTCCTCTTGTTAGGAGCCCATTTATTTTAATTATTCAGTTTTAAAATAAACAATTTGACATACATTTAATTATGTTCCAGTCCATTTAGTCGTTTTGATTGTAGTATTGTAGTGATTTATAGTAGATTAAGTAAGTTCTATTAAGAGGGGATCCCATTTTTCTTGCATATTTTTATAAAAAAAACTTACTTTTGTTGGTAATTAGTTACTTTTCTAATCTTGTAACTTAGTAACTAACTGATTTTTTTGATAAATTAATAATTAATTATAATTAATTATTTTTAACGTGACGTTCCCACTAGCAAAGACTCGTTCAGATCTTGACATTGTATGTACTGTTGTTTTTAAAATCAAATTTAGAACAACCATAATCATTTTTATTATTAATATTCATTTGACAAAGTGATAATGTAAAGAGACAGAAGCCAGAGTCAGAGCCGCTCTCTCAGAAACTCTGAACTTGTTTCAGCATTTTCTCCAAGTTCACATCCAGCTACTTTCCCTGAATCTTTCTGAACTTTGGTTAAATTTGAACTTTTCTAACTCTTTTCTATAGGCAACTATGTAAAACTCTGATCCTGCTTTTTGTGACTATTTCCTTTTCTCTCTGTCTCTTTGGGCCAAAGAGAAACATCTTCATTTCCAGAGTGTATGTAAATATCAACCAGCACTCACTCTCTCCCTCCCTGCTTATCTGGAGACTATCAGCTTGTGACGACCCTCGTCCCCTCGGTCCGTCCTCTCATCCCAACCTGAGCCTTTCGTCCCCGCTGCAAAGGATCCAGCACCAGGGACAGCGCCAGGAGTGGCCTGCTCACACTCTCCAGCGCCCCAGCGCCCATTCAGGACCTCGGAGAGAGGCACGCCGGCAAAGACCGCAGCTGACCTGCATCAGCCATCAAGCAGCTCCCAGGACTTAAACGAGGGGAGAAGCAAACAGTCGAGGAGAGCCAGGATTCGCCTGTGTTTCTCCCGAGCTCATAGACACTTAACGCTAAGGCTAAACATATTAAGGGTAGTTGCTAAGGGTTTGTTAAAGGGTTTTGGCTTGGTTATCCTCTCTTCTAGGATTTATCTGACAAGGCGTCAGTGTTCTTATTTTGGTGGCTTTTATCTCCATTGGACTTATAAGCCGGGATATTTTCGTTTAGGTGGATGTCATTTAAGTTAGGCAGAAAGCCTTTTCCATAAGCAGTTAGTCTGCTTATGTTTTCAGTTTCCACCTTTTAATCACCAGTATTACTAAGCCTTATCTGTGCCATTATCAGCGGACACCTTTTGTTAATAAACCCCTTTGTTTTTACTCACACCACCTCGTTATTTGTCCTCACACACACACTCCTCCACCTATTTTCCTGTGTTAGTCCCCTCATCCTCCTAGACCTTCAGGAGGGGACGTAACACAGCTCTGCAGAAACACTAAGGCGCCTTCTACGGAGCGTGCTCAGACAGGTCATCGTCATCTTCATCACACAAGCACAAAAAAAAAACATTCTAACACAGAAACACACTCTCACTCTGTGTTTACTGGGCTTCTTTCTTTGCTCATTCTGGCAACATGTGTGCAGCTTCCAGTCTGTTTTCTTAAAGGATTCATGCAACATTTATTCAAGGAAATGCTGTAAGGTCTTGTGCATGTTGCCATGATATTGCACAGCTCAGGAATAAAAAACATTTTAAATTTATTACAACCTCACTTTGATTTTTTCCCTTCTGCAGGTCTCTGAGAAGAATAACTGTATTGCATTCACACAAACACACACACACACACATCAGCAGCAGATGCTGACCCAACTATCATCTTACAATAATTAGCATGATAAAACTGTTCAATTGAAGGATTTAAATAGAGTTCAATGTAAAATTCACTGCCTGCAGTGAATTTGCAAACTGTAGCACTTGGAGTTTGTCGGACTGTGGCGCTTTCAGGTGTTGCCGTGAGAGACCTGAGCGGATATATTTGCTCTGAATCACACAGGCTGAACACAAAGTCTCTTCATGGATAAGTAAATGTCATTTGTGAAGCTAAGGCTCTCAGGACTTGCAGTCAGCCTTTGTTGCACATACATCCTGAGGTGTGATCTCACCTTGTGTATTTCTGTGCAGGAGCAGAGATAAAAGTAGGAGAAAAACTGGGAGTGTGTTTGTGTATTACACCTGTGACCTAGACGTACATTTTTAGCTGGATTATATTTGTGTGGAAGTAATAATTCACAGCATAAAAATATAATGTATCAACTCTGTGTGTTATTGGAGCTATTACTTCTGTTCTTCTATTGTAGCTACTGCAGGTTTACACCAGCAAAGTAAAAGGTAATGCAAACTATAGTAATTATACAGAAAATGTTCATTTCTAATGATAATTCTGTTACTCCTAATGACATTTCACATTAGTATCAAACGTGTGAGATGATTTATTAATTTTATAAAGATTAACTGGTGGTTTTTATTCCCATTCTAAATATCTCAGACTGTTTTATATTGTTTTGTACTGTGTTGGATCGTGTTACATCATATCATAAGGTCCTTTTCACCTTTTTAATGACAAAATCTTCCATCTAACAGTGGACGTGTCTTAAAGGGTAGTTGTTACTAAAAACTAGTTTACAGAGAAACCTATAAATAACTGTTCATAGGGACTAAAAGCCCTGATTAGATCAATCAGATGATCAGATTATGAAAAAAGGAGAGTTTCAGTCTTGTAAAGGCAACCCTGAAGGTCACATATTGTATTTTACCTACTTATAAAAGTGTAAGGGTTGCTATACCTTGTGGATTCAGTGACTGATGACAGAAACCACAAACGATGACCTAAAAACACACTGAGGCTGAAATCAAAGAGCTTTAGAGAACATTACAGGAACACTGAGGTCCATCTCCTTGTTTGGATGAAAAAGCTGCAACTACTCCAACATCAGACTGTAAAAAAAAGTGCTAAATCATCAAAATACCTTTACCTTTTAAATGTTTTTAAATCACTCCTGACAACATATAAATTTTACATAGTCGTGGATATCATTAGATTGAAGACAGACAAAATGTCTAATTATTTTACGGCTCTAATTTGATTTGCATTCATGTATCATTTAATTAGAGCTTCAGTTTTTGCACAGTTTTAATGTTTACAACAAAACTGAGTTATTTCAAGGCCTTACTTTACTTGTTTAATGTAACATTTGTTTGCATTTCCAAATGTAATACTAATAAAAAGTATTTCTAACCTTAAAACAAGGTTGCAGGTACAAATCCCAGCCTGCAGCCTTTCTAGTAAGAGTTAGAATGTTTTCCTGCTTTCTCCCACAGACCAAAACATGCATGTTAGCTTAACTAGTACGTTACTTTGGACATAACTGTCTGCAATATGAATAAACATAAACATCAGGATGCATCCTGGTTTCATTCCCATAGAGCTTTTCCCACTGGGAGGAGATCCAGAGGCAGACCCAAATCTCACTGGAGGGATAATGCATCCTCTTGGACATGGGAACACCTGGACAAGTATCCCAAGGCAGAACTGTTACATCCTTGGATAAGATGAGGGAAAACAACATTTTTTTCTTTTCTTTGTGTTGGTGCCAAAGCAGGAGTTAGAGCTTCAGCAGCCCAGCCTGAAAGCAAAACCAAGGAAGAACCAGTGTGGACTGGTTTTACCAGAGCTCTGTCTATGTACTGAAGTCTCAACTATTTCAGATCAAATTCTTTACAAAAAGACTCAGAAATGAAATATTTTGCAGCTTCATCCAGTTTTATTACAGATTTAGTTGTTTCTTAAAGACAAATGAGATTTCCACCTCAGAAAAATAAACTACTTCTGGCTTCGCCACAGCTGCAGAGTTTGACACCCTGGAAAAGGTCGGGCTACCGGGAACAGAGAGGTGTCCTCTTGGCTCTGTGGAATCTGTGTGTTTCTGCCAGACTGAGAGGTCCAATTGCAGGTCACGTTTCAGGTTAGAGTGTGTTCATGCATAGTGCATGTGGGATGTGATTATGTCTCGATAACAGCCATATTGGATCATACTTTAAAATGACACCGGGAGTAGAGGTCTAACGCTCCACTGTCTGCAGGATATTACGTATGCAGACCTCCTCTTTCCCTCCTCACATGGCAGAGGGGTGATGGCGATGTGGGGAGGGGGACCAGTGCTACTATTTTGGGGAGTTTTCAGTCTAACCCCTTTGCTTTGTCTCTCTTTCCCTCCTAGCTTCAACTGGCAATCGTGCCATTTGCAATGTGCCCATTCCCCAGTGTGTCCCCTGAAGCACCTCCAGATGGATTCAGCTCCCATTGGTCATTCTTAGGAATGTGGTGGCGTCAGCAGTTATATTCAAACCTCCACCGATGGCACCGCACCACCACTACGAGAAATCTCAGCTCTGCCCGAGGTCACCCCACTGCCTTATTACAGTTTTAAATCTACACTGTGATGGATAATGATTACGTTGTTGCCCTATTTACTCCGCTGTGCCAACGAGGCATGCAGATCTCACTTATTCGCCAAGTCACCGCTGCATTTGAAGCTCGACCGGGTCTCACTGCTGGATTGTGAGGTTTCTGATCAGCCCATGCAAACACAATAAACCAACCTGAGCTGTTTGAAGGGTTTCACACAAACACTGGAGCAGCTTTTCAGTGGATCTTTTCAAGTCCTGTTTTTTAGCTTGTTGTTTTTTTACAAACTGTTCAGGTGGATTTTCCTTGATATTATCAGAAATGACTCTGTTGAACTGATGCAACTAAACGAAATCCAGCCCCTTTTACACTCCCATTTCCCTTTGTGGTGCTTTACTTTTGAGAAAAAAACACTTAATGAGGGGAATGTTTGTGTTTTGTTGCATTTCTGCATGTAAATATAAATAGGTAAATCTGTAGGCTAGATTAGCCTCAGGCTAGCTGCAGGCATATCCCATGTTGAGTTTCTGCTTTGCGTTTTATTTCTAATCTTGTTTAAGACGAGAGCAACGCAGGTCCACTTAAAGATGCTTTTTGGTTCTCATAAAAGCACAAAACAACAAAATAACTATCTCAATGACAAAAACCAACAATGTTGTCATGGCCGTCTAACGCAGTTTTTTATTCAATTTGTTGTTTTGTTCTTTAGCTTTTGTTTTTTTCTGTTGTTTTTATTGCATTTTTAAAATTCACATTTCCATTTTAATGCTGTTTTTAACTTGTTGACCTTGGTAAGAGTCTCAGCTGTATTTAAACTTGCATATCTTTGGTATAAAATTATTACTTGTGATTAAGACTTGTATTAGGACCAGAACCTCTCGCCACAAGAAGAGTTTCTTCCTCTCTGCAGTTGGAGTCAAGGATGATCGTTTCTTTCAGTCACATGACCCTGTGTTGTTTCTTCCTGAACAGATCCACTCTGATCAGTACCTACACTGTCTTGTATATAAGAGCTGTTTCTCTAATTATTGCCACTTAAATAATTATTTCATCATGATTATTTTCTTACTTTCTATTTGCTTATCTCTTATTATTATCTTTCTTTCTTTCACCAAATACCGCAGCTATTTCCTAACGTTGTGGTTTCTCGCACATATGGCAATAAACCCTTCTGATTTTTATCAGAGGTTCAGATTTCTTTATTGTCATGTGCCGTACGATGAGTGCACAGGAACAAAATATCAATGTAGCAGTCGACGCAGCACAAGGAAACCATTACGAAATAAAATAAAATAAATAAAATGACTAAATAATAATATTAGCTGTAGCAATAATTATGAAAACCTTAAAACTTCCAAGAGAGCACATTAAAAAATAAAAGTGAACATCTAAAAATGTCAACACCTAAACCTTCTACAAGGGATATTGATCATGTGGAATTCAGCAATCTGATGACATATGGAACAGAGCTGCTTACAAACCTGTTGGTCCTGCATCAAATGAAAGTCTGATTCTGGAAACCATAACCGTCGTCGTCGTCGTCTTCCTCCGCTTATGCGGGTCCGGGTCACGGGGGCAGCATCCCAACTAGGGAGTTCCAGACCATCCTCTCCCGGCCTTCTCTGCCAGCTCCTCCGGCAGGACCCCAAGGCGTTCCCGGACCAGATTGGAGATGTAACCTCTCCAACGTGTCCTGGGTCGACCCGGGGGCCTCCTGCCGGCAGGACATGCCCGAAACACCTCCCCGGGGAGGCGTCCAGGAGGCATCCTGACCAGATGCCCAAACCACCTCAACTGGCTCCTTTCGATCCGGAGGAGCAGCGGTTATACTCCGAGTCCCTCCCGAATGTCCGAGCTCCTCACCCTATCTCTAAGGCTGAGCCCGGCCACCCTATGGAGGAAACTCATTTCGGCCGCTTGTATCCGCAATCTCGTTCTTTCGGTCATTACCCAAAGCTCATGACCATAGGTGAGGATTGGGACGTAGATCGGCCAGTAAATCGAGAGCCTGGCTTTCTGGCTCAGCTCCCTCTTCACCACGACAGATCGGCTCAGCGTGCGCATCACTGCAGATGCTGAACCAATCAGCCTGTCGATCTCCCGATCCCTCCTACCCTCACTCGTGAACAAGACCCCGAGATACTTAAACTCCTCCACTTGAGGTAGGACCTCTCTCCCGACCCGGAGTTGGCAAGCCACCCTTTTCCGGTCGAGAATAACCATAACCCTTAAAGCATTTTATATAAAGTCAAATATTTGTTGGTCATTAATAATATAATTGTTTAATATGTCATATATTGCAGTTGTAAGACAGTAAACTAATAAAAATCTAGTAGGACTTCAGGCCATTGTAAAGGATTTAATACAGCAGGAAAGTACTAATCCTAGCAAAGATGGACAGCCCACGCAGTAACGCAGACTTATCCATTTGATAGATTTGGTGTTAAAGGGTGAAACATTAAAACATTTCCAATGTGAAACTTTATTTCAGCAGGTGTTTTTATATGATTTTACTGTAGAAAGGAAGGTCAGTGGCCTGAAATGTCACGCAAATGAAAGTTTGCAAAAGAAGCTTAGCTCTTTTTACATAATCTCAGAAATAACCAGAGTGTGGAGGTAAGAACCGCAGAACCGTGGAGCTCAGTAGGCTACAAGAAACATTAATTAGGTCAAGATCTCCGGTTTGACTTCTTTGTGGGGAGCTGGTTTTTATCCCAACGAGAGGCTCCAGAGGTGATTTCAGCATTTTGATTCATAGCCTCTTATTTAGCTACTAAACACCTAAATTTAGACCACAATTAGCCCACCATGATGCAGCCGTATTACAGTGGTGTGAAAAACTATTTGCCCCCTTCCTGATTTTTTATTCTTTTGCATGTTTGTCACACAAAATGTTTCTGATCATCAAACACATTTAACCATTAGTCAAAGATAACACAGGTAAACACATAATGCAGTTTTGAAATGATTGTTTTTATTATTTAGGGAGAGAACAAAATCCAAACATGCATTGCCCTGTGTGGAAAAGTAATTGCCCCCTTGTTAAAAAATAACCCAACTGTGGTGTTTCACACCTGAGTTCAATTTCTGTAGCCACCCCCAAGCCTGATTACTGCCACACCTGTTTCAATCAAGAAATCAATTAAATATGAGCTGCCTGGCACAGAGAAGTTGACCAAAAGCACCTCAAAAGCTAGACATCATGCCAAGATCCAAAGAAATTCAAGAACAAATTAGAACTAAAGTAATTGAGATCTATCAGTCTGGTAAAGGTTATAAAGCCATTTCTAAAGCTTTGGAACTCCAGCGAACCACAACATGGAACAGTGGTGAACCTTCCCAGGAGTGGGTGGCCGACAAAAATTACCCCAAGAGCGCAGAGGCAACTCATCTGAGAGGTCACAGAAGACTCCAGCGCAACTTCTAAAGAACTGCAGGCCTCACTTGCCTCAATTAAGGTCAGTGTTCACGACTCCACCATAAGAAAGAGACTGGGCAAAAATGGCCTGCATGGCAGATTTCCAAGATGCAATCCACTGTTAAGCCAAAAGAACATTAGGGCTCGTCCCAATTTTGCTAAGAAACATCTCAATGACTGCCAAGACTTTTGGGAAAATACCTTGTGGACTGTTGAGACAAAAGATGAACTTTTTGGAAGGCAAATGTCCCGTTACATCTGGCGTAGAAGTAACACAGCATTTCGGACAAAGAACATCATACCAACAGTAAAATATGGTGGTGGTAGTGTGATGGTCTGGGGTTGTTTTGCTGCTTCAGGAACTGGAAGGCTTGCTGTGATAAATGGAACCATGAATTCTACTGTCTACCAAAACATCCTGAAGGAGAATGTCCGGCCATCTGTTTGTCAACTAAAGCTGAAGCGATCTTGGGTGCTGCAGCAGGACAATGACCCAAAACACACCAGCAAATCCACCTCTGAATGGCTGAAGAACAGCAAAATGAAGACTTTGGAGTGGCCTAGTCAAAGTCCTGACCTGAATCCTATTGAGATGCTATGGCATGACCTTAAAAAGGCGGTTAATGCTAGAAAACCCTCAAATAAAGCTGAATTACAACAATTCTGCAAAGATAAGTGGGCCAAAATTCCCCCAGAGCGCTGTAAAAGACTCGTAGCAAGTTATCGCAAACGCTTGATTGCAGTTATTGCTGCTAAGGGAGGCCCAACCAGTTATTAGGTTCAGGGGGCAATTACTTTTTCACACAGAGCAATGTAGGTTTGGATTTTGTTCTCTCCCTAAATAATAAAAACCATAATTTCAAAACTGCCTTTTGTGTTTACTTGTGTTATCTTTGACTAATGGTTACATGTGTTTGATCAGAAACATTTTGTGTGACAAACATGCAAAAGAACAAGAAATCAGGAAGGGGGCAAATAGTTTTTCATACCACTGTATGTCACACAAAACTGGTAAAACGTGTTGGATGCATAACTTAGAAACTTGGGAACTGATTGATTGTGTTTGAATGTCACCCATTTAATGTTTTACATAAAAGAGTATAGTATAGTAAATTGTATATATTAAAATGTTTATGATTTTAATTTCCTTACTTTTAAAAGAGATGGAATTTTTTTTCTAAATCACACGCACACGCACACGCACACGCACGCACACACACACAAAGAAAAAAAGAAATTGCCACCATATTTGCCTCCAGAGGCAGATATGATTGTATTAATGTTATTTATGCCAGCTGACTTAATAATTCTTATCAGTGTAATTTATATCATTCATCATCCAGTTTCACAGCAGACATTTTGACTCGTCACAACATGAAGAACTCAGGAGTAATGAATGATATTACCCACGACTCTGCTCCCTTTAGTGCCCCAGAAGACTCAGAAAATAAACCAGCATGAGCAAACAGCAGGACCTTCCATCAAGAAGCATACAGTCATCGTCATTAACGCACCTGTTCATGACAAAAGGCCTGATTCATTCTGATCATTGTTTGGAGATAGAATCAGATTAAATTCAATGGAACTGAAGCTGTTGGACAAGAGATCATGTTTTAATATTTATTTAGGTGAGAACAGGCATTTCATCAGAGAGGTTCTATGGAGGTGCAGAGATTAGTCGGTATCGTAAAACAAAACACACATCTGTTCTAAGAAATGTTTAAAAATAGCTTCATGGAGAAACCAGTTTTTTATTTATTTTTTAATATTTGTGTTTGCTCTGAGTTTAACATTTGGGCTGAGTGTGAATAGTCTTTCCAATTCTTTTTTTTTTTTTTGATTCCTTCATTAGCTTTTGATAGAAAATACATAGGGAAATGCTGAGATTACCAAAAAGAATCACACAACTCTACATTACACTGAAAATGATCATTCATGGATTTACCCATCTTTACTCGTGACAAGGAATGCTTTTAGTGTTAGCAACTCCACCACACAGCAGAACTCCTTCGAGCTTCTGTTATTTGTGGATATAAAACATCAACGGTTTCGTTCGCAGCTGCAAACTGACGCGAGGAAGTTTGCAGCCGCGAACGAAAGTCTCAGCAAGCACGGTAAAAAAAAAAACTTTTTCTGTGTTTTAAAAAAGAACCAAAAATGGAATTAGAAATCAGACACAGCAAGAACGTACCAAAGATGCTTAGAGAATTCTGCTGTTGTGTACTTGGTCAAGACACTTAACCCACCTTGTTTGCTGATGGTCAGAGGGACCGGTGGTGCCCATGCTTGGCAGCCTGACCTTTGTCAGTGCACCCCAAGACAGCTGTGGCTACATTATAGCTCATCACCACCAGTGTGTGTGTGTGTGTGTGTGTGTGTGTGTGTGTGTGTGTGTGTGTGTGTGTGAATGGATGATTGATGCACTGTAGTGTAAAGTGCTTTGAAGTCCTCTGACTCCGAAAGGCGCTATACAAGTACCACTGCACTTTTATTGAAAATATGAGTGAATGAGAGCATTGAATACTATAAAACATTTAGCTCCATAATTCTCAGCTTGGAGAACATAAAAATATGATTTGTAATTACAGCAACAACACAGACGAGATGTTGAGGCTCCTGTTACGTGTAGAGCAGCTTACGGTGACCTTCATTTAGACCAGAGTCCACAACTCTGCTCTCATCTCTGGTAGCTTCAAAGTTCACTCCAGAAACAGAGCGGACCACTGGCAGGACACGCTGATGATGATCTAATTAATTAAACTCAATTAATTTCCATGTTTAACATCATTCTGGAGTTTAGCTGCTTTGTGTTGGATGTATGCCTTACAACGATTATTCATTTTGATGAGCAGGGATTATAAATTAGGCAATTAAAACTCTGTCAGGCTGGAGGGGAAAGGGCTTCGCTGCTCATTCTTACAGCTTCTGGCATCAAAGTTAAAGTAGCTGCAAATTGTATGATGCTGTCAAATGAAGAGGTCAGTTGGTTACCCAGTCAGCATCCTCTCATCGTCTCTGGTTAACCTGATTTAACTCGACAACACACACATGCATGTACACACTGGCTGCCAGCGAGTGAAGTCCCCAGGCGAGAACTGGGGCTGCAGAGAGGGGGAACACATTAGCCTAATAAGGGCCATCTGGTGGCCATTCATTAACTTGACCATCCTTGAAGTCCCCGACCCAAAATGTCATTTTTCACTTTGCAGACGAATCCGTAAGGTGTCGACTTGAACTTGGGCCAAATTACCAAAGATGGAAAAGGAGGTGAAGGTGGGAAGACAGAGAGCAGATAGAGGAGAGTGAAGTGAGGATATGGGAGCAGGAGTGGAAATGCCAGGAAAGGATGCTTAAGAAAAAGTCTGGAGCATTGTGGCACCCTTTGTGCATCTCATCGTTAGATAATTCTTCAAACACCAGGATTCTGTACTAAAGTACATTTCTTGAACACAACATTCTGATACAGATTGTGAATTAGTATACACAAAACTAACGACTAGTTATATTTGACCACATTTAGCTTCAAGTAATGTGGTTCAAACACAAACATGTAGAATGAAACATGACAAAAGAACATTACAAAAATTGTTTTTTATCACCTGAAAAACATCGCCAGAGTCCGCCCCTTTCTCTCTCTGGCTGATACAGAGACGCCGATGCACGCTTTCATCACCAGTAGAACTGATTACTGTAATGCCCTGCTTTCTGGTCTTTCCAAAAAGAGTACCTCAGGCTTACAACTCCTACAAAATTCAGCAGCTCGTGTCCTGACGAAGACCAGGAGACAGGAGCACATTACACCTGTCTTAAACAAGCGGCATTGGCTTCCTGTAGGTTTCAGGATCGATTTTAAGGTTCTTTTAATGGTTTTTAAATGTCTTAATGGTCTTGGGCCTTCTTATCTCTCAGAACTGCTTCATAAATACGAGCCTTCGCGGTCCCTGCGCTCCTCAGGCAGCCATATCCTCGTCATTCCAAAAGTCAGGACACACTCCCAAGGCGAGGCATCCTTCCAGTTTTATGGCCCTCACCTCTGGAACAGTCTGCCAGAGGACCTCAGGGCCGTAGAGAGTGTTCTTGTTTTTAAGGCCAGGCTCAAGACTCACCTTTTTAGTATAGCTTTTAAGTGATTTTGATCTATTTTAGCCTATTTTACCATCTTTTATATATTTTATCAATGTTTTATTACTTACTCTTTTAATTAAATGACACATATTACATATTTATTTTAACTTGTAATAATTATTAGTTTTAACCAGTATTAATAATCTCTTGTACAACATTTTTATAAATTTAATTATATGTTTCTACTTGGTTATCTTTTATCAGTGTGTTTTATTTACATTTTCATTCATCAGCTGTTTATGTTTAATTTGTTCCTTAACTTGTTATCTTAGTCTAGTTAGTAAACCAGTGTTTAGTCTGTGGGGGCTGGCTGCCCCGGGCAGCGGTGGGGTGTGGCGGCCAGGGTGCTTCTCGTGCCTCCTCTTGCCAAGGCTACTGCTGCCGATCCTGCTGCTCCCGGTGCAGTTGGGTCCTTTGATGGCGTTTCCGTCTTCTTTGTGCCTACTACATCTGCACTCAGCCAGCTGCCCTTTCTCTTTTACGTGTGTGTGTGTGTGTGTGTGTGTGTGTGTGTGTGTGTGTGTGTGGTTGTGCGTGCGTGCGTGAGTTTGCATTTGCTTGGGATGGGATTGAGAGTGGGAGGAGGGAGAAACAAAGGGGATCTCTTATGTGAATCTGTGTGGGAGGGGTGGGAAACAGACTGCTGTCTGGATGTTTTTAATATTGTAAAGCGCTTTGAGCTGCATTTGTATGAAAAGCGCTTCATAAATAAATTTTATTAGATTTTTGATGAATGTTTAAATCCAACATGCATGCGAGATTGTCACAAAACAGAAGTAGAATAATGAGACCCTTGATGGTAATATTGTGAGTCTTTTCAAATATAAACAATCTCTAAGTTCGCTGGTAGAACAGTCATGGATAATGTCACCATCAGGCAGATTCTCAGATGTTAAGACAATGGATATCTTAACCCTGCCTTGGTTTTTGTTGGGTACATCTGTTTAACAGCAAATTGAGTTTTCATGTTAGCAAAAAATTCTGTCTAAATTCATGATATCTATATTTAGATTTTAAATCCCAGTTTCGCTTTTTAAACTTGTATTTTTCACATTATTGGATGGAGTTATGTATTAAAGGGTTCTACTTTTCAGAGCAAAGATCGTGCCATATAACATAAAATTTTATAGTTAGCACCATGGAGATGTCACTTGTTCTGAAATATTCCGCTCGGACAGAGAATCGGCAGCTGAGATGGTTGTAATAAATGAAGTTTTCTAGTCCGTCCGTCCAGCTCACACACTAAACTTTGTAACCATTCACCAGGGTTTAGCCGACTACTACCAGGTGGCCAGCTCCCACTCTTAGCCTCCAGCCGCGGGTAGCAAACTGAAAAGGGAGGTGTGAGAAAATCTGGTCAAAGCTGACTGATAGATCCACCATCCATTTTGCTATATATGGATATTAAATTGTCAATTTCAGACAGTGTTTTGTATTTTTTAAACAGTAATTTGGAGTGGGTGAAATTAAAGATGTCTAATACACTAAATGGTTTCATAAAGTTTGTGTTAAACTACAGATTTTTATTTGTTCAATAAAAAAATTGATTTTTTTCAATCTCATATGGGGAGACATTTCTGTTAAAAGAAATAAAATCTATTCCTTCAAATATATATTCCAGATATAAGATTCTTTTACATCTCCAATGTGGAAAGTTGATCATATTGTTGTTTTGCAAATTGTCAGGGTTATTCCATTTTTAGATACTCCCACCATGCTGCCAGAGAGGTGCTGAAAATAATACTTTTAAAGTGTTTGTGTCATATCATATTTCATGAGAAAAGCAAAGTAATTTGGGAGAACTGTAGATTTTAATCAGTATTAGTCTGTCAAGACATTGTTTGATCCTGTTATCTGATGGGTGCGTTTTGTCAAAGTCTCTGAGAGGGTAGTTTATTCTTTCAGGATCGTATACCCAGCAGATATAGTAGTTTTCTCTTTGTTTCATTTTTTAACTGGTTAGCTAAAAATCTGCCTAATTTATTACCATGTTCAAAGTTTTCTATCTGTAGTCGCTGTGCTAGAAATTGTTGTTTATTTGTTAATGTCACAGAGTTTTAGTTTAGCTTTACGTATTTTGCTCTGTATTTCTTCTTCCAGGGAGGTCTCTAAAGGCTTAATGATTTCCTCTAATTCCAGATAACTTTTGTTTGCTGTTTTTCTCTGATGTGATGAGAAAGAGATTATTTTACCTCTCATCACTGCTTTCCCTGCCTCCCACAGAACAGATGCTGATATTCCAGCCAGGTCATTATATTAGACCTATTAAAGTAAATCCCACTCTTCTTTTAAATGTTCCATAGATCTTTGTCTTTAGCAGTGATATATTTAATAGTCAGTTTTTACTTGGTGGGATTACCTTCTTATTTACCTGAGTTAAAGAAACAGGAGTATGATCGCTGACAACTAGATGGGAGTGAGAGTGATGGACATGTGAGAAAAAAAGTTTAAAACAAATTCTAAAATTGTCAGGTAGCCAATGCAGAGCAGCCCTTAGTGTTACATGTTCATATGTTCTCTTGCCTTCCAAGAAACTTGCTGCAGCATTCTGAAAAAGCTGCAAGCCAGCTATAGCACTCTGACTCACCAAATGAGACAGCGCTGCAGTGGTCTAGGCATGAAGTAATGAAGACATGAACAACAGTCTTAAGATCCCATCTAGTCAAAAATGGCTTGACTGTAGCCAAGTGTCTCAAATGATAAAAGGAAGAAGATACCACAGCACTAACGTGAGCATCAAAGCAGAACGCATTGTCTTTCTTCACGCCAAGGTTGACGGCAGAAAAATTCAGGTAGGAATTTAAATCGCCCCAGTTCAACTTGGAAGAACCAAAGCCACCATTCAGTCCAAACATTACTGCTTCTGTTTTATCCTCATTGAGATACAGTACGTTCTCTGCCATCCATGCTTCGACTTCAGCCAAACAATCCATGAATCTTCTGATCTGGGAATCTCCAGCACCATCCAAAGGTAGATTTGATTGGCAGTCATCGTTAGGGTTGGGCATCGGGCATCGAGCACCAATTGGAGCCAGGACCAACTGTTAGTTTTTCCCTGAATCGTTAAAAGGTTTTTATTTTGATTCCTAGTTTCGATTCCTAGTATGCCAACCGGAAGAGGAATCCGCGGTCAATCTCCGTGAAAAAAAAAACTTGAGCTGCAAATTGTGATTAACGCTTTTCAGAGCTGATCACACCAGCTGTCTGTGTGCAGCACAGAGTCCCCCCCCCCCCCCCCCCATACATAAACAAATAAACAAATGCGTCTGCCGAACTTTTACTCCGTAATGTAAACGTTTATTCCTGCAGCATAGAGGAAACTTGGTAAAATACGTCAACACGTTGGATTTAATAGAAGCTTTAAAGAACAAACTCTGGATGGAGTGAGGTGAGTTTGTCTCACTGTAGAAATAAAAACACACACGGAGCGTCAGCAGTCAGACGCAGCCGCTCACCAACACTCGTGTGTGTGTGAGCGTCAGAAGGCTGAACAATAACCTGTAGAATAATTAAAGTCATCATGCTGGAGCAGCTTTCTCTGTGGTGGTCCACACCAGCTTCTGCAGCAATAAATAATAATATAATAATAATAATAATAATAATAATAATAATAATAATAATAATAATAATAATAATATAATAATAATAATATATCACACACAAAGCTGTGAACATTTTAATTTCCTTCTAAACTGTTTCTGTTGAGAGTTTTAACATTTAAAATCTGTTAGATTGTTACTGACAGCAACTACATTTAACTTTCACTTTCTATTCTGACTGAATGCTGCTGCAGCATGGAGGTGTATATACATTTAGCCTCTCATCCCAGAGGCTTCTTCCATACTTTGGTTGTGGTCAGAAACAAACACACTGATTGTGCTGGAAGTCCTTCTCTTTTTTTCTCCAAAACATGTTTTTGTCTAAATGAAGGTGATGTTATTGTTCATAGAATTAAAATTCATGTTGAAGTTAATATTATTTCCTCAAGTAGGACCTGTTGTTAGCTAGCTCATGTAAAGCATGTCATGTCTTGAAAGAATCAAAATCGGGAATCGATAGGAACCAGAATCAAAATGAGGAATCGGAATTGGAATCAGAATCGTTCAAAACCAAATGATGCCTAACCCTAGTTGTTGTAAAGATGGAAGCCAATTGTTACTCCTGCAGGATGTCATCCAGTAGAAGAAAATAAATAGAAAACAACAGGAGCCCCAGTATTGAACCCTGTAGGAACCCTCAAGGCAGACTTGAGAAGGCAGAAGAGAAACCACCCATCCACAAACCATCTTGTCAAGCAGATAGGATCTAAACCAGCTTAAGGACAGATCGGAAATCCCCACATATTGCTGAAGAGCAGAATGTCATGGTCCACAGTATCAAAGCTGCTGTGAGATCCAACAGGTCCAGCAGCACTGGATTTCCCTTTTCCGTCACTAAGAAAATGTCATTCAAACCCTTTATCAGTGCAGTCTCAGTGCTGTGCAACATTTTAAAACCTGACTGAAAGGTTTCTACAATATTAAATTAATGAAAAAAAGTCCATTAGCTGAATCTAGACACATTTTTCCAGCACCTTACTCAATAAATGCAGCCTAGAAAAAGGCATTTACCGGTAGTTAACTGACGATGAAACATCCAGTCCTCTTTAGAAGAGGGTGAATAAAACAAAACAAAGCAGATTCATGTGGCTGTCTGGTGAGATGCGTAAATTATTTATTTGAGCAAGAAAAAGAGACGGAAAGCACATAACAATAAAGGTAAAAAAGAAGAAAGGAAAAAAAAAGAAAAGGTTTTCAGGGTATGAGGTGATGAGGGAAATGGTGAACATCTCCTCATCTAATCACAGCGATTGTATTTTGACAAGCTGAAACTCAAAGTCAAATAAGACAGGTTAGTGGATTTGTGACCTTCTTTTGAAAGACTGAACACACTCCTGTAGCTCTTGTAGCCAAAAACACATTTTAGTGTTCCAGGCATTATCAAAAGTACAGAACATATTATTGTATACATTTTCAGCCCAACTGTCTATAAAAGAGTCTTTAAAGAGCCTGCATAGCACTAGTTCATCCCAGACCTTGACCAACTCTCATTTACTCTGTGACAGTTATTTTTAGATGAGCTCACACACATGAAAAGATACGGCCTCTTACAGCAGGGGTTTTCTTCGTTTAATCAAGCTGTCTGATTAGATGTCTGCATGAAGAAAAACCTTCCTGTCACATTCCAACTCGCTCCACAAGGTCATATGCAAATCCTGCTGCTGTTTATTTCTTCTTGTAAGACCGATGTGTTTTTCTCTTAATCTCTGGAACAAACCGGCCATTTTTTCCCCGTGTAAACAGGATCTGTACACTTTTTATTTGCAACAGTAGTTACTATCTGTGCTCAAGGTTGTTTTCTGTGTAGCAGGTAATCTAGTTTCCAGAGCAGTGATGTTGCATCATAAAAGCCCACTGGAAGTCTCACTGAGGTAAAATGTTAAACACATACTACAGCTCAGAAGGGCACACTGTCCTCCATGCTGTCCTAAAAGAATGATTTCAAACCAGAACAGATGTTTTAATTAATATTTGTGTAGAAGACGATGCTACACGTCTCGACTCAGTGTCACAAATAGTTCTGTTATTGTGCGGTCCTCAGTATTCAGCTGACACTGAGCTGGAATTGATGCTAGTCTTTGATGGGTTTAAGTACATTTTTATTATTTTCATAGACAGTTTTATAAATACATTTTAATGTGGAGGAACAGGATAGAGATGTGAGAATTATGGGCAGAGCAGGGTACAGGAACTTCTCCTTATACATCTTCAAAGAGGTTATTATGCACTATTTTTCTAATAAAGTTTTCTTTAATACTATGATATTGGAGTTGGGTAAACACTAGCCACGTTTACATGCGCATATTTAATCGGATTGAATGCCCATTCAGATTGAAAATTCTGCATGTAAACATGTCAATCAGAATATTCTGATCCGATTCGGCCCGATCGGATTGAAATTTCAATCCGATTGAGAGAGGTGGTTTATTCCGTTCTTCATTCCGATTGACGTGCATGTGCACAGCCATTCGGATTGTTGGGGTAAAACAATGCCCACTGCGCATGTGTGCAACAGCCAGCGGGCCTCTCCGCTGTCATTTGGACTGCCTGACTTCAAAAATGACGGTGTAATTAACAAGCGGCGGCTTTTAAATCCGACAACAAGCCGTCCCGTTTCAGTAATATTTAATTCAGAACTTGCATTTTGTGGAAGTAAAATAAAAATCTGATTATTGCACAAATCATTCGACAAAGATGTTCAAATCTTTACTGGAAATACGCAGGTTTATCGTGGGGGTTGCAGCGCACGGATCCCCGTTTCTGTCAGCTTTGAACACAGCAGCTTCTGCAGCAGGTGATGGAGACACGCTTGTAAAGAACACAGGATAATCTGGGTTTTACAGACCTGATTGGAGGCTGATGTTGGGTAGGAAAACGTCCTCGGTTAAATACTCTGGACGACAGTAAAGTCCGTGTTCGTTAAAAGCACGTAAACGCAGATGACCTGAGATGCGGTTCGTTAATGATGAACACAGGCTTCTAAACTTTCTGAACATCTTCTGTTATTTTGTTTGAACAGATTTTTCTCAACAGTTTCAGCTGATCGTCACATGTTATTAATAATAAGCCACAACAGAGCTCAGTAATAAAACATGAGGCTAACACCCCCCCCCCCCCCCCCCCCCCCCGCTCTGTGCCGCAGCGCAGCGCAACAGCTGTCAATTCAGACCTGCGGACCAGCTGATCAAGAGGCAGACATAACCCTCCCTTATTTTAATCAACAATAAAATGCAGCAAAGCATATATCTGCAGTTATTCACTGAAGAAAACGTAACTTCTATGAGCTAAATAAAAATATTAAATTGAATAAATGGATCAGGAAAGCAGGAAGAATAGTTATTTCTGTTTTTACATTTTTCTTTTCGTTTCATGGCGTTTGTTTACAATTTTTCTTTCGTGAAAGGCAACTCTGCGCATGCTTAACCTATTTAATCGGATTAAATGCTTGGTGCATATGTACGCACGGCATGATCGGATCATTTCAGTTCGTGTCCATGTGAACAGAGATTCGGAAATTCCGATCAACCAAGATTTCAATCGGATTGAGGAAATTAGGCACATGAAAACGCAGCTACTGATACTGCCATGGTCCTGGTGGCTGGCGGGGAGTTTTTTGTCATGAGACTTTTTCCTGAGCTGAGATTCTACCAGAGGGTTTGGCCGAGTTTCTTCAGCTCACTCACCTGACAACAATCATCACCATCGCCAAGCTGCTGGGTTTAGGGAGCTGGACGACGACTGGGCAGCAAAGCGGTGCAGTTGGTACCACTGTTGCCTCACAGAAAGAAGGTTGCATGTTTGAAAACCGACTTTCTGTGTGGAGTTTGCATGTTATCCCCATGCTTCCTGCAGGCCAAAACAAATCAATGAGTCTGATTGTTTGGAGTGGCTGAATCCCTGAGTATGAGTGGTTGTTTCTCTCTGTGTGTCCCTTTGGTGGACTAGAGACCTGTCCAGGGTGTCCCCCGCCTCTTGCCCAATGACTGCTGGAGATAAAAACTGAATGAATGAATGAATGAATGAATGAATAAAATTGTTGGAGAACAGGACCTTGCTCATGATAGATTACATAGAATTTAGTCTTAGCATGTGTTTGAGTTCACTTGAGCTCCATTCACTCTTTGTATTCTCTGTGTCTGCAAGGTTAAAGTTCATGTTAGCTAAACCTGGGCCCCCTGAGATCACTACCTCTGATTGATTCTCACTGGAAGATCAAGTAGCTCCACAGTTGTTCTCTGCATCTCCTCCAGAGCTTATCTGATCAGTCTCCACCAGGATCTCGAGTTTCTCCTCTTTGCCTCTGTCTCATAACCCACATTCACGATCACAATTCGAACTCCTTAGCTGTGAGACCATCATCTGACGTCTCATTCTTTGCTCAAACTAACCAGCCAGAGCATCCAGTGCTGTGTTACATTAGTGTGTAGCCTGCAAACACGAATGTGTTGATTTGAGCATGTATGGAGGAGAATAGCCTTTTATTTTGTGAATTAGTTTTATCTTGTTTTTCTTAGTTAGGGAGATGAGTTGTCATTTGTTTTATCTAGTTTCAAAGATGTGTTACTATAGAGACGCCTGTGTTTTATTTTAGGCATTGGGTTCAACCTGATTTATGATTTCTATCCATTGGTTGAACCATTAGAAATGAATAGTAAATATTCTAAATCAATAATTTAAAATGTAATTTCATGTGTGGTTGCTGCTAAATGGACAATCCTTGATGTTGTGGCCTGACCCCTCCTTGATGGGTCTGGTATTAGCCCAAGTTCGACTAGTTGTTAGCTTCTCAGGCTGATCAGAACTAGGGAGATTCTAAATGTCAAGGAACCTCGCCTTACCTTACCTGCCAAGGCAGTGACAACAGTTAGTTGACTTACATTTAAACAGGAAATTTACCTCTGAAGTAGCTGCTGGCTCCTGATCCACCATCCTTTAGAAAATGCCAAACTTTATTCTGGTACAATTTTGAACAAGAGAAGGTAACAAGGCACCTCGCATGTATTGCTCAGTTAGCTAAATGCCTAACAAACGAAGGACACACGCCTCGGTAGCACATGAACATTGGAACCGATTTAGGCCCAATCTCAACACTCGCACGTCCACCCTTGCACCTTTCATTTGCGTGATCCTGACACAGGGTGTGAGTGAATTGGGTGTCCCGTGACTCAAGTGCGGAAGCTGATCATGCCTCTTTTGCATCCTTGACCCGCACTTTACCCAAGTCCGCAGCGATGCAATCCATTGCTGCGGGAGAAAAGGCTCAAGTGCCTTTTGTGAAAATATTTATTTGTAATGAAAGTTGTTAATTTTAGGACGATTAGTTGATGCTCTGAATGTTTCAGACAAAGCAGCAATGAATTTAGTTTAATTTCAAATACATGCTTGTTTTTTTGTTTGAAAGTTGTTAATAAAGTTTTTAAAAACATATCACAGCAACCAGCATCCCCACATGCGTTGCGATTGATGACTCTATGCTCCTCGTCTCAATTTGGCAATTATTTGCACATTTGTTTACTAGGAACTCGAAGCCTTACAACTCTCTTTCTCCAAGTGCACTTTGCTAAAGGCCACAGGGTGCAGTATAAGTATTGAGATTGGGCCCAAGAACATGCCTTGTTGGTTCCTGATGACGTATCGCCTAGGCAACCAGGACGGGATTAAGGCATCTAGGCGAGGTTCCTTGCAATTGAGAAACGCCCGTAATATCTCCTTCTCTTCTCCTTCTCTTGCATTAATGGCAGATTGCAAGCAGCTGAAGGTGCGTACAACCACCTACTGTGCCTGTGTGCAATGGCATTCACTAAATCATCCAAATAAGCTGCATTTCCCTCAGATAGCAAAGAAGGACTCTCTTTGTTCTAAGTTCTCCACCTGCTTCCAATTTGTTCTCAAAATTCTTACCAAAGACCACTCCCTCCTCATTTTATCTACTTATCTAAACTGCGGCTGTTCAAAAAGCTGTTTATTTTTCTGCAAAGACTCTCTTCTAGTGATCGGCACTAACCCTTTTGAGAAATAGTTTTTATTGATTTGAGGTCACTTGGATTCATTCATTGTTATATGTGCAATGCTAAAGCCAAGTCCTCATTGACTTGGATATGCATACTTTGTTCTTATAGTTTTCGACCTAAATTTACCAAGTAGGGCAGCAAGTGACCCCTCCTTTCCACTGGAGCCGTCAGTAGCACGTTACTGCAGCAGCACGTCTTGCTCGCGTAAACTGCTGCTTGGCCCTTCCCACCAGAGACGCGTAGCAGCAGGGGAGCAGCTGTCACCGACAGAGCACGAAGTCACAAGAGTGACTTCGTCAGTAAACACAACAACAAGCAGGAGAAAACTACAACATGGCTCCAAAAGGTTTGTGTTTTATGTTCTGTCTGTTTTATAATCGCCAATACGGACCTGAAAAACAAAGGAGACCGCTAGCTAGGTGATAACTTCTCACGGGGCCGCACAATTAGTAACTTTTTTTAAAAGTAAAGCAACCGGAAAACAGTATGCGTTTCTTTATTCTGAAAATCTCTGGAAGCTTCGCTCCATTTCAGCATCCAATTTCCTGTCTTTCCTTTCCCAAAAATGTCGACTTGACCCGTTTCAGAGGCGTCGCTCGTAGAAAATAGAACCGGCGCGTAAAGGCCGCGACATGCTGCTCCTGAGAAGCGGCCGACTCGCGCTGCTGACGGCTCCGGTGGAAAGGAGGGGTGAGAATATAATTAATGTTACAAGACCATAGCAACAAACCCAGGTGATGCTGTTGGACAGTCAATGAGTGGTTGATTTAATTTAATACAAGCGTGCTAATAACCAAAAACAAAAACTGTACATTTAAATCTCTACTGTAGTTGCAGCAAATCAAACCCTTATGGAGGATTCTTGAGGAGATGAAGAGCTGCTTAATTGTTTAATTTGCACCTGTTTGTGTCTTTGGGGAATCCACAAAGTTAAAGTCTTTCTATTCTAAAGGGTTCTTATTCTTGGCAACAATCTAGGTTATGGAACAGATTTGCTCATCAGCAGAAATCAGACACACGTATGACTCTCAGGTGGTGGGACTCAAGGGAAACAGTAAAAAACGATAATGAGAGAGTAGGTGACACCAGTTCAGATATAACAGCATCACCTGTGAGCTGGTTCTTCCATATGCCGCTCTGGAAATGTTCAGTGTCTTCCTACCAAAAGCCACTGAGGCCAATTCTGATCTTTTCCCAGATCAAATGGCCAAATGCTAGTTTTTAAAAACAAATTCACAAGTCAGGGAGTCATGGCTCGGTTGCTAGCACTGTAATTAAAAAGACAAGAAGGAAATAGTCAGTGAAAACCTTTTGTGATGTTGCAGTTCAGCTGCCAACAACACAACACGCCATCTGAACTCTGGAAGCAGCCATCGCTTCAGCAGCCAAGCTAGACGACTCTTAGTCATGTTTGGGCCCTATTCGCTAGCAGGGCTGGATCACAACATGGCTGATTATTCCATCGTTATAAAGCTGCAAAGATGCCAGCAGCAGAGAAACTGGCGTTTACTTTTGTTCTGTCAATACGATGGACGATACAGGAATGTTTAATAGCAACTCGTGATCATTTTGGCCCTCGTTAGTAGAACTAGCCTGCATGGAGCATCATTTTCTTCACCTCACTTATACATACGAATGACCCTAATCTGAACATCAAAGACACCATAGTGGAATTTAGCCACCCTTTCAAAGGTGAACAGCTAAGATAATCCACACACCTCAAGCTTGGCATCTTTAACAGGGAAACCTTAAATAAAAGATTCTGTGTCTGTCAGATGAGGGCTTGAATCTTTAGTATTTAGCTTCAGCTGGCTTTATAACGACAGCAGTGACAGACACGGATTGATTCACACTTTAAAGCAAACAAAGTCCAGCAGTTGATTTCAGGGTTGGAGTTGAGAAAAGCAGAGCTGAGAGTCTGACATATCGGTGCATAGTTTTGTAAATATGATGTGTTACCACAGGCTTGCAGCTGAATGGAAGTTATTTCTGAAACACTTGGCGCCTCCAGTCTTATTACTGCCATATAAACCACACCGAACTCCATTATAACAGGTTTAAGGATAATTTATGTGGAAACCTGTTGCACTCACAAATTACCGTTGGAACAAATCCCCTCTGAGTGACAGTTTAGTTACAAATGACTTTTCACTCAGAGTTTATGAAGAAGCTGCTTATTATGCAGAAAAGTGATTTTACACACATAAACAGTGGGACTAAATGCCATATTTTCCCAGTCATATGAGCTCAGTGACTTTTTATTTGACCCTTCATTTGCTCAGTCTGTCAGTATAGAGTGTTCACATTGTGACTGTGCATGCTGTTTGTCCACAGCACACACTACATCGGTGGAAAACAGCCAGTGTGTGCTCAGGTTGATGCTACGCACACCGCCGAGAGGAGTGTGACACAGATAGCAAACAATCTGCAACTCCAAATCTCTGCAAACCCACATTCAGAGCATTCAATTTCATTTCTGACTTTGGCATGAGAGTGCAGATGGGTGGAGTGTGACATGAGACCTTATCTGCAGTTTTCACGTATGAGTTGGAGCCGGGAAGGTTTGAAAATTCCTGCGATAAGCCCATGAGCTGAATACTGTAGGTAATTCCCTGGAGAACTTCAAATGAGTTGTGTTTACTGTACTCATCACAATCACTGCTGCAAACATTTTCCTGCTGGTGGATGCATTCCTTTCCATTTGATTTGACAACAAGGTAGCTTGATGAACAGGCTGGCTCTTCCACTATCATCATCATGACGGGAACCGAACTCCAACATCTAACGTTTGCTCTGGAACTGCTCCACAGTTTCTAAAACTCAAGTTTCAGTATATTAGAGAATTGGTTTCATGTTCATGCCAGTATCTCGTTGGGCTGTGACAGTTGAGGATGAACATTACAGTACTTTTTTTTATATACATGTCATTTTTATTTTAGAAAAATAGACCTGACAAGTACATTTCAAAACGACGTGAATTTTCTCAAGTTTAAACCCAAGAAGAAACCCCAGACTGCCAACCCTGAACAGGAAAGGAAGAGAGGAAAACAACCACTGAAAAACAAACAGAAAAATAAATAAATAAAGGGATGGGGGGGGGGGGGGGGGGGACAACAGTTGTGGATTTCTCGACGAATGTCAAAAAAGTTTGCCAAGCTTTATAAAATTTGTTTACAGAACCACGGACGGTGTATCTTATTTTTTCTAGATCCATGCATGACACAGTATCTCTTATCCAGCGGGCATGAGAGGGAGGAGAAGAGTCGTTCCACTTCAGCAAAACAGCTCTTCTGGCCAGTAAGGTCAAAATGGATAGGATTCTTAGTTTGGAATGTGATAAGGTCAGATCTGGGGCGACACCAAATATAGCAGAGACAGGGTTTGGCTCCACCTGACACTGCAGAACTTCAGATACTGTACCAAAAACTGATCTCCAAAAGTTAGCCAGGGAGGGGCACGACGAATACATATGTAGTAGAGAGCCAGGAGCACCCCTACATTTTTTGCAAGTTGGGTCTATGTTTGGGTATAGACGTGCCAACATGGCCTTAGATAGGTGCACATGGTAGACCACCTTAAATTGCACCTATGCATGCCGAGCATACATAGATGAGGAGTGCACCTGGCCAAGTATAGATGCCTACACCTCATCTGAAATTGTAAACTTGAGGTCCTGTTCCCAGGCAGTTTTAATAGCCACTAATGAAGGACAACATAGTTTAGTGATAGAGTTATAAAGCATTACTTTAAAGCCATAAACATTACTCCTCCCACTGTGAGGTTTACCAATAAAAACTCATCCAATGGGTACTCTAGGGGTTTATTTGGAAATTGGGGCGTCACACTCTGCACGTAATGCCTGACCTGCAAGAACCTGAAGAATTGAATGGATGTGATCCCAAATTTTGTTGTCAGCTGGGCAAAACTAGAAAGGACATCATCAGAATATGTCTGTGAAATGTTTTAGACCTTATTTATGCCAAAAAATTACTCTCAAACTAAACCAACGTTTCCCCGCGTCACAACAAATAAACAACTACTCTTCACCCAGCCGAAAACTGAGGGCTAAATAGAGCGTCAAACATACAACGAGATATTTCATCTAGGAATGAACTGCCAACAAACACATGGAAACAAAACCGCGCACTGGTCCTTTCGCAACATGTATTCATTATTAAAATTTGTATGCTATATAATCAGACTGTGGCTGTTGGAAGTCCAGGTATTACCTGAGAAGTTCAGAAGGTCCAAACTGGATCAAGGTGATGCACTATGTTCCCCCTCCATAGACCAAAGGAGGTCGGCTGCCGCGGAAACGGACTGTAACCACCGTCTCTCCCCATCCGGGATGGTGACGCGCAGCCTCGCAGGGAAGAGAAGAGACGGCCGCAGTCATTTGGTGTAGAGTTCAGCCATAACTTTCTTTAAATTCAAATTCAAATTTTATTTTATTTGTCACATACACAGTCATACACAGTACGAAATGCAGTGAAATGCCTTACACAACTGCTCGTGACCTAAGAGTTGAAAATAAAAAAAACTGTACACCACGAATTAAAATGAAGGGTAAATTTAACTGGGAAAGAGTAAGGTAAAATATATCTGAATTAAAGTTGAATAATAGAATAGCTTTACAACAAAATACACAATACAATACAAATTAGAATAAATGGTAAATTTAGCTGGGAAGGAATAAGATAAAATATATGTAAGTTGAAGTTTAGAATAAAGTAACTGTACAACAAAATACACAGTATGTAAATGTATAAGAATGTATGAAGAAATAAAAATATCTATACAAAACAGCAGCTGAACAAGTATTAAATGAAAAAAAAAATAAATAAATAAATATATATATATATATATATATATATATATATATATATATATATATATATATATATATATATATATATATATATATATATATATATAATGTCCAGAGTTGTGCAAACCACATTTTAGTGACTTTGTAGTGCAACTGTGCCTAAGCAAAGTCCAGACTGTTCAGGGTGTGTGAGAACCATATGTGTGGGCACTTATTATGTGGTGGTGTGATTTAAAGATCGTATCACCTGCGGGAAGAAACTCCTCCTCAGCCTCTCTGTGTTGGTCTTCACGGAGCGGAATCGCTTTCCTGACCTCAACAGAGCGAACAGTCTGTTATTTGGATGGCTGAGGTCCTTCACGATCTTCCTGGCCTTGGTCCAGCACCGCCTGCTGTAGATCGAGTGCAGGTCAGGGAGCTCGGAGCGGATGGTGCGCTCAGCTGATCGTATAACCCTCTGTAGAGCTCGTCTGTCCTGCATTGGTGCTGTTCCCGAACCAGGTTATGATGTTCCCCTTATACTCAGTCCGCTTCTTCAGGATGTCAGCGCTGTAATCCTTGTAGTAACGAAGCTTGTGACCCCAGTAATCCACCGCACTTCCGTGCCTCCCTCAACACCAAGTCCTTAATTTGAAAATGATGAAAACGAATAATCACCGGGCACGGATGCCCCGCTGGACTGGGTTTTGGGGCAAGGCTGCGGTGGGCTATATCCAGCTCAGGCAGAGATGATAGGATCTGGTCACCAAATATCTCCACAAGAAGCCTGGAAAAAAACGCTGTTGGCAGCGGACCTTTCAGGGACTTGGGTAAGCCAACGACTCATAGATTCAGCCTCCTGCTTCTCCCCTTGAGGTCAGAAAGTTTAGACTTCAGCATTGTGTTGTCTTCCTGTAGAGTCGCACACACAGTTTTGAGTTGCTCTGAGCGTTGGCTAACCTCCTTGGCGTTTCATTCAAGGTCCTTGATGCGTTGTCCGTTTACCGAGACATCGGTTTAAAATTTGTCCACTTTGGTGTCCACATTATCAAACAAGGATTTAAAGTCAGTACCAATCTTCATTCGGGGTTTATCGAGTATCTCTGAGATTTGCGCTGCGGTCAGAGCCGGATTAACGCAAAGGCAAAGTAATACCTAGGGCCTGATTGGCTGGATGGGGCCCAGACAGAGGGACAAAATTAAAAATGAATTAATTTAAAATTAAATGTACAAATCTCCTATGATATAATTTGTGGATAGGACTCCTATCTACAGTTTATTTCAATATTTATTAATTAACTAAAAATAGTGATGATGTTTATCTTAACCATAGACCGTTACATTAGCTACGTCACATTAACGCCAGCCCATGACTGTATTCTACAACTTGGGCACCACCCAATTAAGGACGTCAGAGAAGCGGTCAGTCAGAGCGGGACAACAAAGCTAGCAGGTGTTTTTGAGTAGGCTAACTTTCACGATGCTTTCAGGTGCGGCAAAACGTAAAAAGAAAAAAAATGAAGAGGAACAAAAGAAGAGACAGTGGGGGCTTTACAGAAGTTTCTGTCGGGCTGCTCGGGCAGCCGTCCGACAGCTGTGAACCTGCTCGAGTCAGCAGAGCCAGAGGCCAGACCCAGAGCAGACACAGCCCGAAGATGCGGTGGAAGAAGCGGCGGGAAATGCGGCGGAAGACGCTGTAGCACCAACGCCGTCACAGAAGGATGAACTGGAAGAACAGCAGCCAGCCAGAAGTGAGCCCAATATAGTCTTACAGCAGGGGCCTCTAGACCCAGAAAGGGTGTTAACAAGCTACATCTGATCCTGCAGTGGTACATAACCAAACTGATGACAGGATGCGTGAGTACTTTGCACTAAACCATCCCTCTCAAAATATTGCATATTTCTCTGCATCACAGAGGAAATCTGGAGACATAAACCGAAGCTTAACCAAGGAACATTTCTTTAGACGTGTTTCTGCTGTGACTGAGGTCTGTGATGCTGGAAGGCTGAAGATTATCCCGGAGTGGAGCATGCTAAATGGTTTCCTTGGTAAGTGTTGCTGGTTTTATAAATTTTTATTTTTAAATATTTTTATTAATGTTCAAATAACAAAAGTAACAATAAGTTCACACTCAGAAAATTGACATAGAATTTCTGATTCAGCAGAGGCAACAGCCTGAATGAGCAAAAAGCAAGATCAAAACTTAAGATAAAGTTTTCATTTTATTAAAATACTTTCTTTTAAGATTATAGATTGTATTAAATTTATACTGTAATAATTTAAGCTGTGTGGTTATAGTTTATTTTTGCGCCTTTAAAACATGCTTCAGTCCATTCAAATGAATCTATTTCTTCTTGATTGTCTTTCCACTATCATGTGATTAATTTGTCAACATTTATACATTTTGTAAGCTATTTTATTTTGCAGAAAATTTTTTTAATTAAATGTGTTGATTAAATGTAAACCGAGCAAATAAGATGAATATATTTGCTCTGTTTACATAGTATAATGACACCAAGTGGTTATTTACTGGTACCACCTTGACATTGACACTCCCAATGGATAAAATGAGGATAATTTATTAGAATTTAATACAGTTGTGTAATGATGTATAATTAATATAAAAAAATTGTCTGATAGAATGTTTTACATGCAAACAACCAATTTGTAACCAAAGACTAGGCTACGTAAAATGTGAATGAACTTTTATAAGTAACTTTGGTAAGTTTCAGATTTCAATTCATTAAATAACATTGATGGAGGGGGGCCCATAAAATGCAGCCTGCCTAGTGTAGTCCATTTATTTAATCCGGCTCTGGCTGCGGTCAATGGCATGCTAGCTCCGTTAGCTGCGTTAGCTCCTGCCCCGAGGAGCTTTCTGCTGCCGAGTCCTTTTTGCTGCCTTTAGTTTAGACATGACTTCCCAGCTCGTGATGTTGTTCCTGATGCTAACGCCCAAGTTCCAACGGGGTTACAGATAGAGGAGAGGTGAAGAGAGTAATAAAAACAGATATCCTAGCGGGAGCCAGCAAACTGCACACCTACGCCATTGCTTGCCAACCGGAAGTCCTCGAACATTACAGTCCTGATCAAAATTCCACATCAATTTGGAATGCTTGAGTCTTCAAAGTAGAGCTTTAACATCCGTCTGCTGGTGAAGGTTCTCGGTCATCAAGGTCATGGTAGTCCAAAGGAGTTCGAAAGAAGGCAACTGGACTTTGGTTTCTTGAAGATGTTTTGCTTTTCATCTGAGTAACTTTGTCAGTTCTGAGAAGCAAAATGTCTTCAAGAACCCAAAGAAGTCCAGTTGCCTTCTTTTGAACCCCTTTGGATTCATCATCCCAAATTACTTGTTCATAAAATGTTGTCTCACTACGATTTCTTTTGTGTGTTCTATGTTGAAGCTTCACTTGGAACTTTATGATACAACCACAAAATATGATATTTGGCCATTTTTCAAGTGGTCTTAATCTTTCGGTAGACTGTAATTTCAAGGGAGTTTTCAGGACTCGTATGTCTATGCTCTCTTTATACTTCATTTATGTTCAAAAAATTAGCAGGTCCCAAATTTTATTGTTGCACACATCCCAAAAATGTTAGTCTTGGTTAAGAAGTTTACTAGAAATGCAATAAAAAAAGAAAGGTGCCAAAAGCCTTCTCCATAGCGCTTTAGTCCCTAAGCAACCTCTAGTTGAAGATCTAGTGCTGCTAGAGTCCATCCTCCACTGGGAATCACCTGAGTGTTGTGCCATTGAGACATGCTGCAGCCCTGACATGTCAGCCTAGTCCTGACCCAGCAGCTCATTACTGTTTGATGTGTTGGACTGGGGCGAGACTCCGGCTGTTTCTGATCAGATTTCTCATCTGACACACAAAACTGTTGCAACACTGAGTACAAATATACACAGTCACTCAGCAATAATCACAATTAAAGTTTCTCTGTTAAGTTTTACAAATGCTTCTGGAAATTTTCAGAAAATTGCTACAGCATCAGAAACTCCTGTATTATTTTAACCCAAGGTCTGTTGGGAGCTTGTTAAAAAGTCATGCAGCATTCATGCATGTTGCAAGTGAAAATGGAATGAAACTGCAACTTTTTTATTTACAAGACTCCCAATAATTAGATTTTTTTCAACTAATTGCCAATGCAGCACAGGAGATACCTGCTTTAATGGTTCTTTACTCATCAGGGTGCCGTTGAACATGATGACAATTGGGGCTCAGGATTAGCATGTTTTATTTTAAAAGTAATCCAGCCAAGGTTCAACACACAGTAGCTTTGTTCTCTGGGAGCATCTATAGAGCTCCGGGAGTTGACGTCACTTCTCCCGGCATGCAACAGTTCAAATCGAAACGGCGCCATTAGGCAGGCAGAAGCCGGCAGCCGGACTATTTGTTATTGTCAGAAAACTCAATCAGACAGGAAATATGGTAGATTCCTGTTGTGCCCCAGGATGCAGAACAGACACGGACAACATTAGGAATGAGCCATCTACAGGATTCCCCAAGATCCGGAGCGCCGCAAACGTTGGATCATCACAATAAAACACGCTAGTGACCGGGCTAAAATGAAACTGTGGGATCCCGAGAGTAAAGGTTTTCACTTATGCAGCGACCGCTTCATATCAGGTACTTAAACCAACGTTTCCTCAACTGTGTATGGTATTTATTTTAAATACTTTTATTACGATTCTTAGTGGGCTTCCTAAACTTATTTTGGCGTGGCTTTTTCTGTCTTATTACTCATAGCAGCAAGTAAACGTCACGTAAAGCGTTGCCTCGTGAGTTCTACGTGCTGCCGTTTACGTGTTTTATGATCACAGCAATTAACCGGCTAAGCTGTATTTAATTTTTAAGCAATGGTTGATCAATTATCAGATCACACATAAAAAGCACTTTGTATTGCTATTATCTGTCTCACCGAGTCAGATCTCAGACAGATCCTGAGACGCTCCTGCCTGACATATTTATTTTATTCACGAAAAAAAATCAAACTAGTGATTTCTCTTGGCGTTCAGTTTATACATTCAAACAGCACAACACTCTATTTAAACTACTTACGTGTAAATCCAGTTATTTGTCCATCCATCCATCCATTTTCATCCGTTTACCTGGAGTCGGGTTGCGGGGGCAGTAGCCTAAGTCGAGAGGCCCTGACTTCCCTCTCCCCAGCCGCCGGAGCCAGCTCCTCCGAGTAAATCCCAAGGGGTTCCCCGGCCAGGTCCGGTAAGAAGTCCGCTCCGACAGCTTCTGGCATTTTTAAAAAGTATCCCAGGGGCACGGTAAGGGTCGGAGATGTTTAGTCTATTTAATTTCTGACTATATAAAACGATTTCTTCGGTTTTAAAGTGTGAAGTAAACTCCAACGAAGTACAATCCAAGCGGATCCCGTTCACGTTTATGGTTACATCCGTGTTTGTTTACCTTTTTTTCCTGCCAAAATGGCGTCTACTAACTGAGAGTCACGTGGGGTCCGGAGCTCTATGGGAACCCCTGGTAACTGTGATGGTGTTGTGGTTAACTCAGTGATAGAGCTAAATGTGTGTGTGTGTGTGTGTGTGTGTGTGTGTGTGTGTGTGTGTGTGTGTGTGTGTGTGTGTGTGTGTGTTTGTCTGTTACAGTGGCAGAGGACAGGGTTCTGGGTGGAAGTAGGCCTGGTGTCATCCCATTCCAATGCTGTCCTGAAATTGAAAACTTTCCAGCTCCATCGTCCACAACCTTTGACCCCCATACTCTCTCTCCTTGGACAAACAAATACATTGTGTTCCCCTTAATCACACATCCATGCATGCATGCTTTCTTGCTTGTTTATTTTCTAATTTATTCCAGATAGTTTTAGTTGTGGAGTAAACAGCCAATGTGATATTTCATGCCTGAGCTCAGGGACGATACGTCAGGATGTTTGTAGCAGCTGCTGCAGGCTTCTGGTTTTACTGTGACAAGACTCAAATGTAGTCAACTGAAAAATAACCTGAAAGTACATATTTTTCTCAAACTTTTTGTCATTGTTCTCCAGGATTTTATTATTTTCTTTTCTCTCATGCAGTTATTGCCCCGTGATGCTCTCATAAGGCCTGAATTTCAAAATCAGGATCAAAACTGAAGAAGCTTTTTGGATAAGAGGTGAAAGTCTACAGTCAACAAAAGAAGATGTCCAGCTGCCTTGGTAAAATATGGAAAGCCGAGGACAGTCCATTGTGGCAGGATTACGATTATCTCTTCTATCAAAACCTGTTCTGGAAAGCTTTGATCCTCTCTGAACTTCCTGCTTTCTGCCACAGAGATGTGTCCTAGTGCAGTGTTCTACAGTGCATGGGTAATTTTGCTCATATTTTATTCCTGGTTAAACTTTTCAAATCACCTGTTGACATTTTCAGTATGTGTTTATCTGAAAAGCCTCTTGCTGCTGCATCAAACCTGTTTAAATCCTGTGACTGGTGTCACTTTCCCCTCTACTCCCGACTCTTCCTGCCATCAAAAACAGAGTTTGGCATCCATCATCTGTGTTGAACCACAATAGGATTTCACCCTCTTACATTTCAAAACCTTCCCTGCACAAACACATCAGGATTGTCAAGGATTTTAGCGCTGGGGGAAAAGTACGGAAAAGTTGTATAAGTTGATGGATTATTATTTTTTAACAATGCACAATATTTTAACTGCAATATGACTCACTCTCACTGTTTTCATCACTTTGTCTGATGTGTTGCCTCACAGTCTCTGCAGATACAATGTGACTCAGGACTGACTATAAAAGCTGGACTGATGTTTTGCAAATCAAAAGATAATGAGGTCTAATTAAAGTGAACACAAAAAGTGTTCCACAAATCCAGTCCTAAATGCACATTTCATTGGTTTAAAGTTTATTTTAGATTCAAGAGATGCTGCAGTGCATTTTTCACCAATCTACCATACCACACCACACCACACCACACCACACCACACCATACCATACCATACCATACCATACCATACCATACCATACCATACAACACCACACCACACCCCACCACACCATACCATACCATACCATACCATACCATACCATACCATACCATACAACACCACACCACACCCCACCACACCATACCATACCATACCATACCATACCATACCATACCATACCATACCATACAACACCACACCACACCCCACCACACCATACCATACCATACCATACCATACCATACCATACCATACCATACAACACCACACCACACCCCACCACACCATACCATACCATACCATACCATACCATACCATACCATACCATACCATACCATACAACACCACACCACACCACACCCCACCACACCATACCATACCATACCATACCATACCATACCATACCATACAACACCACACCACACCACACCCCACCACAACATACCATATCATACCATACCATACAACACCACACCACACCCCACCACCACATACCATACCATACCATACCATACCATACCATACCATACCATACAACACCACACCACACCACACCACACCACACCCCACCACACCATACCATACCATACCATACCATACAACACCACACCACACCCCACCACAACATACCATATCATACCATACCATACAACACCACACCACACCCCACCACCACATACCATACCATACCGTACCATACCATACCATACCATACCATACAACACCACACCACACCACACCACACCCCACCACACCATACCATACCATACCATACCACACCATACCACACCATACCACACCACACCACACCACACCACACCATACCATACCATACCATACCACGCCATACCATACCATACCATACCATACCATACCATACCATGTTTTTTTTATAAAGCACGTTCAAAAACAGCATGACAGCTGACCAAAGTATTGTACAGCCAGGAACAGGGATGCTCCATAATAAAAAGAAAAAATTAAACAGCCAAAATATAAGATACACCAAAACATAAACTAATTAAAAGATTCACAACAATTGTGGAATAACAAAACAACAAATGAAACATTAAACACTCTAAAAATGTAAATAATTAAATCAGGGAAAGCACCACAGAATGAAACACAAATGGCTAACCGTTCTAAAAGATGGTAAAACCAGGTCAATGACCAAAAGCAAGGGGATAAAAATAGGCCTTCAGCACCGACTTAAGCTGACCTAGTGAAGAGGCCTGTTGTACATGGAGAGGGAGTGCATTCCAGAGTTTGGGGGTAGCGAATGAAAATGACTGCTCCCCAGGAGATTTGTAATGCATCTTCGGGATGCACAATAATAGGTGATCTGCTGATCTAAGGGATCTAGAAGGGACATATGGTTTTATCAGTTCAGCGAGATAAGTGGGAGTTGGACCATTCAAGTCTTTATAAACAAAAGTTGGCATCTTGAACTGAATCCAGTACTGAACAGGTACAGTAAGCGGGCGAGGGTGGAAGTGATGTGACAGCAACTGGAGGTGATTGTAAGGAATCTAGCTGTAGCATTCTTTACTCGCTGAAGACGCTCAATGGAGGAGACTTTAACGCCAAGGAGGACTGAGTTGGCATAGTCCAATCGTGAGGTGAATGTGTGCACGATTGACTCCAGATGAGGTCTCTTAACTATGGACTTTAAATGAGTGATGCGGCGCAGTTGGCTGTTTTTTCATGATGTTATTTAAACAGTATAAAAGAAACCTGGGATTTTTATCTCTGCAGGTAATGAAAACTGGATATAATGCAGATGTTATAAAACTCCCAAAGTAAGCCTTAAGTTTAATTTATATTTCTCCGTCAGCTCAACAAGGCAGAGGCACGCACACACAGAGATACTTCTCCGTCTCCTGGGGAGTGTTGCATAGCAATTCCCTGCCAGGAAAACAGAGGGCGTAGCGCTGTTATGGGTTATCCTGTCACATATCTGGACCAAGATGGTGCATTTAATATTGTGTTTACATTGTGTTTTTTGCATTTAACAGACTTTTTAACATGGACACCTTTGTCACTCATCTTCTTCCACCTCTTCATTCGCTTGCCACCTCTAAACCCACGTTTCCCGTCATTTCCAACCTCGAATAAAACACTTGCTGCGTATTTTTTCACTCCTCCAGTCACGGGGGAATAAAATAGTCATAACTTTTCCGTGAGGTATTCTTCAAGCTTCTCTGTGTCTGACGCTACATATCCTCAGCTCTTTTTATGTTTTTGAGGGAGCAATGGCGGTGTTGTAGACGACAGCGGCGTCCTGACCAATCACAAGCTTGCATTGTCCATCTCGTCGAACGAACGTTTAGAAAAGAGAGCTCGACTCTGTCCGTCCTCATGAGCCTGTCGGAGAGCCCTCGAAAGGACGGATAATGGCGTTACGTGCGTCTGCCCTGATGCAGACGGAGAAGTATAAATTAGGCTTTATTGCTTTGGTACCGTCATTGTGGAAACACTCAGATCTCCTGGGCTGCAGAAAAATCTTTTCCATACAGAACCATGAAATAATCCAATAAATAATCAAGGACTATGTACTAATAATATACTTATAAGGCAGCTATGATTTTAAGCTGTAATGTCATCGAAAACCAATTTTTCTCTATCATGCATAGTGGTGGTGTTGGTTGAACCAGTTTAGCTGTATTGTTTGGCTACAACAATTGGAAACCACAAAATAGCAAAAAAAAAAAAAAATAAATACTTTTCTAAGTTTTTGTTGGAATAGTTGGTAATAATTGGTACTCTGTACTTTTGCAAGAAGTCTTCTATTTGGTCATGTGTGACAAGTTATGTCATTGTGAACAAATTGGGACATTTGTGTATATCTGATATAAAATGTCTCATTAAAATTTGATCATGAAGTTTTCTCAATCTATTCATAATCTAGTCCCCTTTACTTCTCCCAAAGTTGCCTCACATGTCTCATACTGTCTGACTCAACAAAATGAATTGAGAAGGATTCCAGATGTCTGCAGTTATTTGATAACTTTATTGAAACGAAATGTGTTGTGCAACATTTTCAGACATGTATAAATCTCCAGTGAAGCAAGAGCAAGGCTCTGCAAGACATGCTAGGAAACTCAGAACTTTCACCTCACTTCTAGATGTTTTGTAAAGTCCTTCAGGTAGGTTGTTTGCAACTCGTTAGATAAGTCTTGAGCCTTCAGCCCAGTTATGGGCTCGACACACGGGAGGCGACATCGCCTCTCCTCCATTCATTTTCAACGAGACATGCGCGACAAAGCGATAATCGCGGGTCTCCCTCCTACTAAGCGAAACACGAAAAACGTGCATGTGAAATTTTGCGCTCGTACACGTGTCGTGCACAGGCGACCCAGCGAAGCGATCCCAGAAGGTTTAAACATTTTCAACTTTTCATCGCTGTCGCTCGGACGAGGACCAATCAACAGAGGTTCCATTCAGACCAATGAGCGGACAGGATGCTCCGTACATCTCCGAGCAAATATGGAGGAGAAGTTGATTATTATTATATTTTATATAGTAAAATCAGAAGTAAGATTTCTCATAACTCTAGCAGCACCTTGTGAAACATCATATCTACCACTTTTTAAACTCTGAACCGCTTAAATAACCTTAATTCCCTCCAACCTGACACAGCCAAACAAAACAACGGAAGTTTTGATTTCTCCATGGAACAGAACGCGTAGACGGCTTTGCCGCTGCCGCGGGTCGCCTCCCGTGTGTCAGGTAATAAAAGCGACGGTGACAAATTTCGCTGATCGCGGCCGTTTGTCGCCTCCCGTGTGTCGAGCCCATTAGACACTGGCTTTAGTAATGTAACCTTACAGCAGGAACGTGCCCAATTCATAACCCTGGTTGCTGCTTACACAGAGTTTGAATGTTTTCTTCAGAACTCCATAAACATGCATGTCAGGTTAGAGGAAAATGCATGTCTGTGTTTGTCCCTGTGATGGACTGGTCCAGGATCTATTCCACCTTTTGTCCACTGACTGCTAGAAATGGGAACCCTAAATGATCAAGCAATATTGAAAATGGGAGGATGGATAGATGAATGTATGGGCAGATGGACAGATAGATGGAGGTCAATCAGTTGTAGCATATCTCTGATGATTTCCTGCTGACCAGAAACAGAGAATCCACTAATGATCACGCTGCAGTTCTGGTTTAAATGTTAGAGAAACTGGACAGGGGGTGGGGGGAGAAACCGCTGGTACTCAGCATCCTCACTGGAAGAAAACAGAAACACTGATCACTGATGCATTGATCATCACACAACCAGCCATAGCAGGAATAATACTGCTGCGCCAGCGTCAATACCTTTCAGGCAGACCTAATGTAAGTCTGCTGAGGCTTGTTTCCACTTGCCCTCTCACAGAGCAGTAGTCAATTTACATATGTGTTGCACACATCTAGCAAATGCTAATAAAAATCCATTAAACATAAATGTTGAGTCTGTAAATACCAGAAATTACTTTCCTGTTAGATAGAGACTCACAATATGACATGAGGGTCCATTATCAGATGGAAAGTGTTGCAGCTCTGTGTAAAGAAGCTTCATTCAACACTTCCATCCTGCAAATAGCTAAGGACGTGTAGGACATCACACACAGGGAACCCAAACATTTCAATTCCCATTTACAGATCTGCATGGACTTCTGATTTCTAGGTTAGTTTGGCCAAATGACTCAGTGTTTGGCATTGATTAGAAAAAAAATGACTATGAAAATATTAATCAACTAGAGAAAACTTAAATGGCTTTAAATGAGTAAAGCTAGCATACAGCTACAGCAGAAAGTTTATCCTAAAGCTAGCATGACTGAATGCCAACATAGAAGCTGACACTCCTGTTTTCTGATGTTGTATCACACAACACATTACCCACTATACACACCATATTTTGCATTAATGCATTTATTTTTGGTAGAATGACTGAAATATCCATTGAACCTTAGATGCAAAAGAAGTGTTATGTTTAGCTGCTGGTGGTGATACATTTACACCAGTAAAAAAGCATAAACTTGCTTTTAAAAACAGATTATATGACATTTACAGTGTTAATTTTGTTGACAAAATATTTTCGTCTTTATTTTGCCACGAAAATATATTTACAGATGAAAATGAAACATAATTTCAAAGTAAAAGCTTGGAAAAAGACGAAAACGATAATTAAATTGATTGAAACTTTTAGTCAACGAATGAAAGACGAGACGAAATCCAAGATGACGCTCTTCTACATGGCACTCTATGGTGCGGTGCACCTATTGTGTTGTTGTGAGACGCGAACGTGGTAGAAGACAAGGGGTGTGGCGTGCCATGAACGTGCAGGACGTGAGCGAAGACAGACCCCGAATAGTATAAAGGGGCAGGTATGCACGGTATGCTAAACATAACTCATTGAATATATCGATGGCATAAAGCTTGGTTTATGCTTGACGCATTCACTTTCCGCGCAGTGATGCGGCTCGCGGATGGAACGTGCTTCACAACTCGCAGCGTTTATGGTTCATGCGGCTCGTCTCTGCGGTGAGCCAATATTCTCCCAAACTGAACGGGGCAGCATGGAGCTCTACGGCATGCACCCAACACTACACCATAGTAGAAGTAAAAATGACTGTTTACAACATGGCATTCCAGCATTTTTAACAGCGTCCTCGTCTTTTCCGACAGTGCGAGCTATTTCTCTCCAAGAATTATTAACAACATGTTGATCACGGTGATCTCTGTGAGCCGAATCATACAAATGTCTGTATTTACAAACCTCTGCCATACTAGTTCTTGCCGGTCCGCCATGTTTTTCCGCGTCCATCCGTCCACGTGGTTAGAAATTTTCCGAGGTGCGCGTTGCGGAAATTCTGGGCCGTGCGGAGGCGCGGTGGAGGGGCGTGGTTGTTAAAATGACGCAAAATTACGCAACTTTTTCGCGCGGAGCCGTGCGGACCTCGCGGACGCGTCAAGCATAAACCAACCTTAAGAAGAAGGAGTAGAGGAAAAAGTTAACTGCTGGGTGAAAACGAAGAGAATATGTGTGAAGTCATTTTTCTTATGATAACATTGCTACCAAAACTACATGCCGAGAGTGTGGACTGTCGTTCCGAGGAAAGAACACAACGAATCTGAAGAGGCATCTACAGAATGGCCACTTCGCCATTTTCTCCGAGGTAAATCCCCTTAAATGTACACGTGACGACCCGAAAAGTAATATACAGGCAAATAAAACTGTATCAACTCTGTCATGTTGGGATAAAAATTCGGAAGTACTGTATTTTCACGACTATAACGTGTGTTATTAGGGAAATAGCAGGCGAGCAGTGTTGATGCATGATTGCGCATGTGCCGTGAGCGGTTCTGGTACTTTTTGGGTCGCAGCCGCTCGCTGCACGTGCGCTCTAAACCAGGACTAGACCAGTAAAGTGAAGCATGCTTCTGGCTGTTTATAATTTTCACAATGTCTCATTTGCACTGATAAGAGTCCCGAGTCCCGAGCCCGCACAGATGTTTTACCGGTACGTTATATAACCGGTGCACATTTTGTATGTGTTAAAGACCAAAAAGTCACCCGTAACACGTTGCGCCCTATGGTCGTGAAAATACGGTACTGTCTTTAGGTTGGCTTTGTTAAAATCCTCTGCTAGTAGCCTATATGAACACCCTTGGGGTAGACCCGCTGCTGTTTGTTAGAGGTGTTCTGCAGGAGAGAGAGAGAGAGAGCCGTGTTTACATTAGCATCAGTTGGGATAAACACTGCTTTGATGACTACTACTGTTAGCTCTCCCTTACTCAGCCTGGCGAAGTGAACAGTGCAGGGGCGCCATCTAGTGTTTATATCTGTGCTATATATATATATATATATATATATATATATATATATATATATATATATATATATATATATATATATATATATATAATGTATGAAAATCTCAAAAAGCAACAGGTAAATCATTGTTACAAAGTCAATGTTTTAATTGTGTATTTTTATTTTTTTGCAGTTGCAGAAAACCATTGCTGATGGTGGCCAACCAGCTACCAAAAAGGCAAAAATGTCCAACCAGAACTTTGAGGACGCATTTACAAGTACTACTTGGAAAAGTGCATGCAAAAATGGGGGATCCTAAATGAGAAAGTTCTCACCGTAATAACAGACAATGGTAGCAATATGGTGGCAGCATTCAAACATAGTGCTCCAGAAGATGAAGATTCCAGCTCCGATGATCCAGATGCATCCATCCTGAGTGAAAGTGATTCCAAGGAGACAGAAAACCTGCAGTGTCAGGACATGAGCATGGACAGGATGCCATGTGTCGTCCATAGGCTGCAGCTTGTTGTCCACATGATAAACAAGGAGAAAAGCATCAACAGAGTCTTGAACAAAGTCCGCTCAATCGTGAAACTTTTTCGCAAGTCATCAGTCGCAACACAGAAGATTTTGGATGGGTGTGGCCTAACTGTTGTGAATGACTGCCCCACACGCTGGTCAAGTACTTATGAAATGGTTGCTCGTCTCCTCAAAGTTAAAGAATCTGTTTGTGAAGCAGCAAATGAGATGGGATGGGACTGCTTGCTCTCAAGTGAGTGTCAGAAGCTGAAGTCAATGCAAGAACTTTTGCAGCCTTTTGCTGAGCACACACAAAATCTTCAGAGTGACACAATGTCTATGTCATTAATACTCCCTGCTCTCTTTGATTTACTCAGCCATCTGGCAGATGTGGAACAAAACACAAGTCGAGATGTTGCTGCTCTAGCATGTAAAATGGAAGGGAATGTGAACCAGCGTTTTGCCTGGGTACTTGATCCCTCAGATGACAAGTTTTCCCCACTTGTAGCAGCTGCTTGCTTTCTCAATCCTACTGTGTGTCAGACCCTCCTCAATGTGGCTGATGATAACATTCAGGAGCTGCTCAAGCAGGCAGAAGGGTATGTTGTTCGGTGCTCTCAGACACAGGAGAACCACTCTGATCTGGAGCAACTGAATGGACCTGAACCGGCACCACCTGCCGCCGCCTCCTCTTCATCATCTGCCTCCTCCTCCTCCAGACAACCAGTCTTTAGGTTTCTCTCCAAATTCGGAGCAAAGCCTAAACCAAAGTCTTCCAAGTGTAGTGTTAGACAGCAGATGAGCCAGTATAAGGAAGAGCTCTCACAGTCCATCGCTTGTGAAACGGGAATGGAGTTTTGGCTTGGAAAATGTGACACATTTTATCACAGCCTGAAACCATTAGCATTAGATATATTGGCAATGCCAGCTTCTCAATCTTTTGGAGAAAGAGTGTTCAGTATCACAGGTGACCTCACTAGAGGGAAACGCAACCGAGCAAAGGTCACACTAGCACGAAGTGCTTTTCGCAAAATGAATCGCAGCAAATAAATATTCACACTGTTTTGTTGAGCCTGTGTTGTAACAAGTGAATATCTACAGACTCAGGGTTAACATATTTAAATTTGCTGTTCTTGTAAATTCTTGTTGTGCAATTGCTAAAAAGAGCACCCTTGTAATTTCCAGTGAGCTTTTTGTTTTTTATTAAACACATAAGTGTTAAACATGTCAAGTGTTTTTTTAATTCAAATATTCTATGTTCTTAGCTGTGTGTGTTATATCTGATCAGTGGTGGTTAAGAGTTTGGACGCTGTGTATTAAATTACACTACTTTTTCCGTGCTCTATACAAAAGTAGGAAATTACTTCATTAGAAAAAATATATGCATTTTGTTGACTAAAATTGCTTATTTTCATCGACTAAAATGGGACTAAAACTAAAATAAATCTAATGACTAAAATTGGACTAAGACTAAAATTAATTTTTAGCCAAAAGACTAAGACTAAGATAAATTAAATTGTCCTGTCAAAATTAACACTGATTTACAGCAGTTTGATGTCATAAATTAATGTTGCACAAACTGCTGGGAAATTGAGAAGATTGATGCAGATGTAAGATGGCAGCAATGCACTTTGGTCTCATCTGTGCTCAGACTACCTGCTAGCTCATATGTCTTCTAGAACATACTTGTGATTTTTCAGAGGCTGATCAGGATGTGAGCAAGAGTAATTATTAATATTGGTAACACTTTACAATAAAGATCCCTTTATTAATGTTACTTAGTGCATTATTATGCATTAATAAACAAAGGGTCCCTCTATTAACATTATTTAGTGCATTATCAATAATTAGTAAGCAAAGGGTCCATTTATTAACATTACTTAGTGCATTATTAAGCATTAATAAACAAAGGGTCCCTCTATTAACATTATTTAGTGCATTATCAATAATTAGTAAGCAAAGGGTCCATTTATTAACATTACTTAGTGCATTATTATGCATTAATAAACAAAGGATCCCTTTTATTAATTGTACTTCTATTGTTACTATTAAGTGCCTTTAAGGTTAGGACAAAAGGCTAGCTGCATGTTTAGTAATGCAGTAATGCCTTACATAAAATGATTAAGCAGTTGTTAATGCTTTATTTAAGAGTTTATTAATGCTTAATAATGCACTAAGCAATGCTGTTACATATATGTCTGACCTAAATGTGCTCAAAAGGAACCTTAAATTGTCCAACAAACCTTTTAAAATCCCTTGTTTTATATTCAGCATTAACCCTTTGATGCATGAATTATGAAATCTTCAAACATGATTTTTGTAACAATTTTTTTCATTCATCTTTAGGTGTGAATGAAACACATTTCAACAAACATTTTTTGTAAAATTTTATAATTTACAAATAATTTATTACATGTCCACCTCAGTGGACAGCGCACATTCTGAGCATGAAATATGGTGGCTTGTCTTACTGAAGTCCAAATGGAGGGGCTCAAATGCAATAAAGTCTTCAACAGCTGTGCTTAATAGCAAAAACAAATAAATAACAATTATGAGTACCTGTCCACTGTAGTGACCATTATGCACCAAAGGGTTAATACTCACCATAACCTGTTCTGCATGTTCTTTCTCACACTTGACACGATCCTTATTATTCTAATAAATCCTTTGTATCGACCCAGTCATGAGACAGAATGATGGTGGCCTGTGACTCACACAGACAGCTGCTTGTGAACTTCTAGCTAATTACAGGAGACAACAAAGAAAATTAGTTTGACAAGTCACAGTTTTTTTAGAGGACAAACGTCATGTTTACTACAGGTAAAATGTTAAAATGCATGCACGCACGCACGCACACACACACACACACACACACACACACACACACACACACACACACACACACACACACACTCACACACATGCACACTTGTTTATGTGTGTTCAAGGTGAGTAAACCCAGAGGTGAAAGACGGTTTGCTTCCAGATATTTTGGTGATGCTTCATGGTTGGATTGTCCAAACAGCTGCTGGAGGTGAAACATCTTGGGTGAAGTTCTCTCCCCAAACGACAGAAACTCTATTTTAATTCTCCACACAGTATGGAGCACTGACACCTGGGCTGAGCACATGGCTGATATCAGCAGGCTGCTGTAGGGAAACTTGACAACAAGTGACTTTGACTGAAAATCTCAGACTGTCCCAGGAGTTGGACATTCCTCTCTTACACATGACGGCATTGCATAAAGCTCATTTTAGTTCATATTGTGCTCAAATGTATGTTTTCTATCTAGTTGTCTCTTTTTAGACCCAAATAAGCCTTTTTTACCATGTAGGTCATCAAGGTTCTCTAATGAACTCCAGCACAACTAAATTATGCACCGAGATCTGCTTCTTATTGCACTTCAGGAACTTTAAAACTCAAAGGATTTCCAAGTAAAACACATTTTAAATTAAATTTGCTCTTGAGATTTGGAGTGACATGAGTGGATCAGTCTCAGACACAAACTGAGTAGGACATATTTCACTTAGTAGATGTGGAAAATACATGGCAACGCAGCAGGAGACAAAAGCAGCTAGCTTTACCAAGGACATTAGAAGTCTAATCTGGGGTTTCACATGTGAACACTTCTCCTCCAGCTGAGTTCTCATGAAAATGATGAACATAAGGAAAACAAATCATGACTGATTCCATGTTTTTCTTCCAAGCACTCAGACTTCAGATATCCCTACTTGTTTACTAGAACTTCTGCTGCTTTTTTACTTATTTTCAGATATATGTTTCCGTTGAGTCACTTGACTCAGTCCTACTAATCTACAACTAAAGTCAAGGTTAGGTCAAAAGGTATCTCTCCAGCCCTTCCTGGATAATCCCAAGGCATTCCAAGTTTAGGGACAATTGATGATTCCACCAGCAAGTTGTTGGTGTGCCTCAAGCTCTCCTGGAAAACCTCCACAGGCAGCCTAACCAGACGGCATCCTAATCAGATGACTAAACCAACCCATCTGACTTTGTTCAATGTGGTTCCAACTGAAGAAGCTGGTTTCAGCCACTCTCATCAGCGATACCTTTGTAAGAATACATTAAACATATCATATTGTATAAATTATTTCAAGTGTTAGTGTGTAAATACAGCAGTTAACAGCAATTTCCTTACAGTTGTTAGCTTTTCAGTGAGGTTGGAAATGTAACGCTTTTTTACAATAATTACTTTGATATCTTAGTTTTACATCTCAGTGGCAACATGAAAATATTTGTCTGAGGATGTTTTTTAACTTAAGATAACTTCCTTCTCAAGCTTTGGTTCCACATATTGTATCAAGCTAAATTATCACACACAAAAATAAAAATCCAAATGTATTAATGCTTAGGCTCCGCCCTCAGCAAGGGGGGTGTTCACAGGGGAGTCCAAGCTTGCTGTCCGGGTGGCCCTCGCCCTCTCTGGCCCTTCCTAGAACCGCCCCTGTTCACTATGACATCTGTGATGTTCTGTTTGGGGAAAGTAAGGATGTTTCCATGTACTTTTACACAGTTATTTAAAAGAACATCACTCAGCTGTGACTCATAAGGTAAACTTTGCTATTATTTGATTATTAGCAGTTATAATACCAATCTCATGGGTTGGGCTGCTATAGGACTAATAAATGATCCAGACAGTTTAGGTTTTAGACTTTTATTCACTTAAATTCTCAAGTGTTAAAGCAAGAACAAAACATTTATCATGTCCTTTGGTGGGATTTTAGTACACTTTATTAATACTGGAGAGTTAAACTAATATTCTTTGATGCCAGCACGTTGCCAATACAAAGGGAAATCAACGGCACAACTTAAAGAACAATTGGTGAAAAATAAATAAATAAAAGATATGGGAAACAAAAGAATCTTTATTTGGATGTGTTTAATAGATACATTAAAGGTTGCCTTTTTTCTTTCTCAGTTTGACAGAAATACAAAGGACTACATTACTTTTTTGTTGTTTGTTCTGTTGAGAAAAGAATTAGCAAATACACCAATGGTTGTCTATGCGCTTCTTGTCTGCTCAGGTGAAACCTTTCCTCCGACCAAGGGAGTGACGCGGATCTCAGATGGAGAACAAAAAAGAAAGAGAGAGACAAAGAGAGGGAGAGAACTTGACAAATTTACTGGATTATCTTTTTTGGGGGATGAGACGGAGTTTCGTACACTTGTGCATCACTGACATTGGACAAAAGAATCTTTCAGCCAAGAGGGTTTACAGAGTAACGTTCACGAATGCACGGGTCAGCAGTGGCGATAGAGAGTGGGGTGGGGGCGATGGGGGAGGAGCTAGAGGTGAGGGCCTTACGAGGAGGGAGGATGGAACGAGAGACAGAAAGACCGAAAGGGAATAACATGGACAAAGTTTAGTGTCACAAAGTGGCAGTCCGGACAGATTTCCTTCTATCCACAATGCACTGACAGCAAAGAATGCTTCCTGGGTTTTTCACCTCTTTCTGTTTGTCGTCACATTGAAGCGGAACGCGTAAGTCTCCGAGGACAGTCTTTGCCGCTCAGCGAGGACAGTTTGTTGTTCGGTTGTCTTATTTTTTTCTTCTTTTCTTCGTCGTCAGTCCAGCAAACATTAACTCGCAGAAGCATCCCGAGGGGATCCGCGGCCACTATCGGCTTGTGCGAGAGCTGATTGGTTGCAGCTGCTGTTGCCGTGGCAATAAGAGAGGAAGTGAACAAGTCTGTCATCGTGAGTTATTCCTTCTCAAACTGGAAGGAGCTCATGTACCTTGTATGGCTTAGAGGGGGAAGGGGAACTCACCGTTCTTTGTTTCTTATCAGGCAAGCTCTCACTTACTCATATCTTTAATACTATTTATTTATTTTGGAAGTATATCTTTTTAACATTTTTATATAATTTATTTGAAATTAAATGGAAAGTTTTTGCACACAGTCTGTCTTATTCCCTTTATTGTCAGCACAAGTCCGTAGAGTCTGGCAGCAGAGAAGCTCCTAACATCAGGGTCCAGAAAGCTTGTGGTTGTTCTGTTTTGATGGTTATTTGGAGGAGGCGGGGGAAGGGGAGAGGGCTGAGGTGAAGGCAGTGGGAGGAGTGTCACTCCCACTTAGTAACAGGTCTCTTCAGAGCACGGCGGACCAGCAGGAGGCCTCGGTCAGGAGAGCAGAAGCCAGCAGAAGCAGAGTCAGCAAACTGCAGAGGGGAGGAGGTCTCAGGGGGGCCTGGCCCGAATCTGGGCCTTTGCAGCCCCCCAGCTCGGACTCACAGCGGGGCTTCTCACACAGCAGGCCCGTATAGGCTGAGGGACAGTTGCAGCGGATGTTATTTTCACACACACCGCCATTTTGGCAGCGCAGGAGTTCGTTGTCACACACCCGAGCTGCAGTGGGGAGAATGTTGACAGAATAGAGAGAGAAGTCAGAATCTGAAACACACATAAATGCGTGCACACACACACACACACACACACACACACACACACACACACACACACACACACACACACACACACACACACACACACATTACAAATTACAAATATAGCTATACACCTTTAGAAAGTTAGAAAGTCATTGTAATCATCTAATTGCTAATGCTAGTTTCAAAACTGAAGGCAAGAGCATTTTCACTTTTCAGCAGTGCTGATGAGTGTTTTCAGTTCATGCTTATTCATATTGCAGGTAGATGAGAGGATGCAGAAGCTACGGACCTTAAATCATGTGTGACTTTTACCAAAGGCCGGCTCACATGCTAAGATCCTTACGCAGATTTTTGACCCAGTTCTCTCTTAACAACAACGTTGAGGATGCATGTTGTTATCGGACAAAATGACTTCATAAACCATCAGTCCTCTAAGTTGGTTCTAAAGAGCAGTCTATAGTCGCCAACATTCCCAGAATTCCCAGCAGCTGATTGTTGTGTTGCTGCAGAAGGCACTATACATACCCATGTGTCACATTATCTACATTGTCTAGAGGAGTTAGAAATAGCTGCCGTCATGTCACCAATGGGTTTGTGTGATCTGAAACTCTAACCTGGACATTTGTTTGACATCAATTAAAAAAAAATTGAAGATTTTATTTAGAAGTGTATTTCTGCATAAAAGTCACAAATATTAACTTTTGCACTCATTGCAGACATCTTCCTTGACAGCTTATTTCTGAAGCTTTCACATTTATCAGGATTTGTGAGCTAATAGCTAATCTGAGCTGATTAAGCCCCACGACTAATCCGTGTCTGCCGCTAGATATCTTCTTACTTTTTGAGGGGGCAATGGCGGTGTGGTTGACCAATATAAAACAGTTTTGCATTTGCGAGTGGTTGGACAAAAGTGTTTACTGTTCCTACAGCTATTATTGTGTGCTTGATTGGCATGCATCATTGGAATGTCAAGATTCTTAGCTTTCCAATAATACATAATTTTACATGTTTACATAAACACTGTTGTGGTAGTACTCAGAGTAGAACAGGTAGTTGATCAAATCCTGTGGGCGGAACACAGGATCGTTAGGCATCCTGACCAATCACAAGCTTGCAGTCATCGTCACTTTCGACGGATCTTTAAAAACTTGGTCTCCGTCTGCCTCTGTGAGCCCATCAGAGAGCACTTGCAACGGCGCATAATGGCATTATGACAGAGAAGTATAAATCAGGCTTAGGAAATGAGGTTGGGCCTGGATGAATGTTTGTTAAATAAGCTGTCAAATAATAGCAAATGAGCTCCAGGACTGCTGCACACAGAGGGCTGTCTGCTTTCTCGTCGTCGTCGTCTTCCTCCGCTTATCCGGGTCCGGGTCGCGGGGGCAGCATCCCAACTAGGGAGCTCCAGGCCGTCCTCTCCCCGGCCTTGTCCACCAGCTCCTCCGGCAGGACCCCAAGGCGTTCCCGGACCAGATTGGAGATGTAACCTCTCCAACGTGTCCTGGGTCGACCCGGGGGCCTTCTGCCGGCAGGACATGCCCGAAACACCTCCCCGGGGAGGCGTCCAGGAGGCATCCTGACCAGATGCCCAAACCACCTCAACTGGCTCCTTTCGATCCGGAGGAGCAGCGGTTCTACTCCGAGTCCCTCCCGAATGTCCGAGCTCCTCACCCTATCTCTAAGGCTGAGCCCGGCCACCCTATGGAGGAAACTCATTTCGGCCGCTTGTATCCGCGATCTCGTTCTTTCGGTCATTACCCAAAGCTCATGACCATAGGTGAGGATTGGGACGTAGATCGACCGGTAAATCGAGAGCCTGGCTTTCTGGCTCAGCTCCCTCTTCCCCACGACAGATCGGCTCAGCGTCCGCTTTCTGTAGTTTAAAATGAATTTTACAGAATTATTTTAGATCTAGAACCACAACATTACAAAGACCCCAAAATTCAGTGGTACCCTAAAGCCAAGTCAAGAAGACCACAAAAAGTGTCTTTCTTGATCCTACCTGTGAGAACCACTAAGGTATAATAATGTATTCTTTCTTTTTCAGTTCAGCCTCTAAAACCTTTCCACGGTGACATGACAGTCGGATCGACGGTCTAGCCTCTGACTTTTAAACATGATACATTTGAAGATCTTAAAGTTCCGTTGTCTACGTAAGGCCCATCTTTACCCAAGTGATGTCTGATTAACCCCAACCAAATAATCTCTGCACAGAAACACACTCGATGCTTCCTCCATGCTTGAGAGGCTTTTCCTGAGCAGCACCGACTTGAGACAAACTGAACATTAGGTGGAAATCGGTGTATATTTAGAGCTGGGACACCGAGGCTACTCTATTCCCGGTGGAGGCAAGCTGTCAAGCAAGCTGGAGGCAAACAAAGCTGCGAGGCACAAACTAATAAACCAACAGAGACAAATAAACAGTGATAAACACGGGGCCCACTTCTGCCCATTTCAATCCTTTATGGGTGTGGAAAACAATGTGGTAAGCAATCTCCGAAGTCTATGGGACATAAATATCCCAATACGAAACATAAGAGCTGTCTCCTAATACTCGGGGATTGGATGTATGTCGTCTCTCAGGGGTAGCCAAATAGAGCTTTGATGGGAACCTTTCTCAGAATTACCAAATGTTCTATTCCTGTTTGCATGTCCTGCTGGAGAGGGAGCAGATCTGCTGTGCACCTCACGACAAGGTCTAGTCACCAGGCTTACTCTTTGGTCCATTAATTAGAGATTCCTCAAGCGTTGACAAGATCTATACTCAAAACAGGCACTTGTGGATGACAGTGATCTTTATTTGACTATTATGGATAATCTAAGTGGCGTGCATCACCGTGCTCTTTCTGCTGTTGAAATATGGATGCAGGGTTTCATTAAATTAAAAGCAGCTAAACACTAGAACACAGGCAACATCAGGAGACAACAGGAAGAGATAAGGAGATGCTTCCAACTGTGGGAAGCACTTTTAAATGGAGGAAATAGAGTAGAAGTGTAAATGAATCAAGTATTTCATGGAGCTATATCATTTTACAGTATGTTTATGGTTGATTTGTATGTCTTTTAAAATACTCTACAAACATGTTTAATTGTAGGACACTTTCTAAGATATATATATACGATTTCAGTTTTAAATCTTTTTTGGTGTAAATTCAAACCTAAGTCCTATTTAAGAGCCATGCTGGGTTTTCTTAGTTTCCACTGAGACACCATTCTCCTTAGTGATTTTCTGAAGTATTTGCACTTTTTGTTCAAATGCAAACATTATTACTTGCATGATTTTGCAAAAATAAATAAATAAATAAATAAACATTTTTGGTGTCCCTATGTACACTTTGACTTTTAGTACTGCTTTAAAAAGTACTCAAATATTCTTTGTTTCACGTATATCATAATCAAATTACTTTTTAATGTGAAAACCTATAAATAATTGATTATCTGATTATTCCTCATCAATTGGAGCAATGTAAATGTGGCCACTATTTGCGTACATGCATCCAGCTACCTGAGGGATGGTCATGTTTCTGTGTATAGTTTATTGTGGTCACCTGCAATGTCCAACGCTGGTTCTTGAGGGCCCTTGTCCATCCTGTTAATCCCATATTTGACCAGTGGGTGATTAACAGGCTTAATGAGATTTTGCACTGGTAATTCAGCCATTACATCAGGTGTGTTGCAGCAGGGAAACAACTAAAACATGTTGGGCGGTGGCCCTAAAGGACCAGGATTGGACACCCCTGCTCTATAAAATCTGTGATTTAGTCAAGCTAAGGATCTAATTTCTTTGCATGTTGCTGTGAATGTTGCAGGTTAGCTTAGCTGAAATTAAAGGGAAAACAGTGAGATGATATATATATATATATATATATATATATATATATATATATATATATATATATATATATATATATATATATTTGCAGGCATCATTCTATCTTTTGCATTTGATCTGTGCAATTACAAAATAAATAAATAAATAAATAAACCACAGACATTAGTCCTCTATCACTGGCTTAGTGAGCATTCTGCATTTTCAGAGCCACACTGTTACATTTTCATTCCAAGTGATGCTTAAACCTGCACAGCGAGTTCAGCTGAATTCAAAGGTAAGTCCAGGTAATGGCCATCCCTGCAGACAGAGCACTTCATCTCTTGCCAATTAAGTGTAGTTCAAGTCTAACATGAAACACAGTATTGATTGTTTAAAAACAAACATCAATGACAAGTTGTGTCAGATGTGGAAGTTCTGCAAGATTAAAGGTATTGCAGAAACCACGGAAGCCTTAAAACTTGGTTCTTTTCAGAGCTCTGAGGCTTTATCTGCTCCCGGTCTCCCCACATCAACTCCTTCGCATTACCCAGAGTAAACAGAGCCGGCACAGGCAGTAAATGACAAGATTTGTTGTGTTTGCTTTTGATATGAGTGATAATATTTAGAGAGGGAGCCAATGAACTAGGTGTGCCTGTCTGGGAAAGTGATGTGTTTGACAAGAGATTTAAGTTTTTAATTGCATTTTTCAGTCTGAATGCAAATTGGTGGTGAACACAAACACTGCATCAGGAGCCATGCAAAAAAAAAAGAAAAAAAGATCAAGCATAAAAAGTTTTCTAACTTCTTCCGCTGGGGGTTGTTATCGCTTTAAAGTAGTAGATCTGTCTGTGTTTAAATGTTTCACACAGATCAGGAACTGTTTTATAAACAAATGTTATTTCCATATATCTATTCCTGCTACCCTGAAATGTTCTGGAGAGACGACAGAAGAACATTCTTTGAAATTCCAAGTGGATTTCTTGTCTGAAATATCAACATTTCTTCACTCTTCATTAAAAGATCAGGAGCAAGTATAGCTAGCAAAACTAACATAACTAACATAACTAAATAATAGGCCGATGACACTAAGATACCCCATTTGACTCGCTGCAGAATACGACTTCAGTGCCACCCCTCCAATGGAAACTAGCTAGCTCTTTCCAACTGCTGTTGAGTCACGTAGCTCTTAACTTGATGCTGAATTTTCAAATAATTGTGTTCCTCAAACAACTTAAATTCAACACGATGAAAGCCGTAAACACATATTTGCCTCAGAGACATTAGGTACGACGTCTGTCCTGATTGCTACAGATGGGTGAGACTGATGCAGCAGACCTAAAACCATGAGCCAAGACAAAAAGCTAGGCTGCATGCTGTAAGACTTGCTGCTACTTGCACATATGTCCCTTTTCATCAACTTATCAATACTGATTACTCACTCAGATAAATGCAAAATCAACACAAAACAATCGGCAAGTTCCATTTGCAAATATTGACATGTCTGAAGCAAACCACTTTTAACACGTCGTATTTTTGCTTCATATCTGAGCGCCATGACGCCCTCCAGAGATCTCCCAACTTCGTACTTTATGCTGAGAGAGAAATTCTGATGGGAAATCTCAGGTATGATAAACAGATGTGCAAACTGCTGAAAATTATCCTGTGGTTGCTTCAAAAAATGAATCTTTTGTTTCTGATTTGATCGACTCTGGTTGTCAGTGGTAAATCTTCAACCAGTAACTTAACTAAATTATGGAAAACCAGCTCAGTAACACAAATTAGTTTTTGTATTTATCAGCGGAATAATATGGCCATCAGTTTTTAATATTACTTTAATCTTGTGAATCTCATTGCAAGAGAAGATCTCTGATGGAAATGGTTTCCACGGTAATGTTTGTTTAGACGTCTGATGACTGCCTTGTGGCTAATCCGTCAAATAAAACCACCGATCTATTCTCTCTGCATGTGATTTTCCATCTGTTCAACTTGGCACTGCTCGAAAATGTTTCTTTCAGTCCAGTTTCTTGCTTTCCCATCTTACTTGCAAACATTTAAATTCTGTTTTTGTGGAGTTCAACAGTCTCAAATTTCCACCAAGCACTGCTCTAGGATGTGTGCATGTTTTCATCCTATGAAGGCACAGGATGCGAGCCATGCCTGCTTTATCTTTCTCCCTTCACACGTCTCTTTGTGCAGAAACAGATATGCATGTTGACAGCATGTGTTTACCCTGTACACACTGAATATTTTAGGAGCCACCAACAAGTTGCAGCCAAAAACAGTGCATTTTAATGAAGATCCATCTGTGCCAGAAGTACTAAAATAAGCCAGTTTATTTCACACTGAATTTAAATCACAATGCGCCGGGTCTCTCTTTAGTTGTGAGCTGCAGACTGACAACAACCAAATGCAATATTTAGGCAATATGGTTGGAAATTCAGCTGAATCCTTTTGGTCAAGGGAAAATAAATTCCTGCAGTTGCTGCTGTAATGACAGGTTTACTATAAATAAAGCAAATTATAGGCAGTTTTCTTAAATTCCTGATTTACCTTTAATATGGTTTATATTTCTAAATGTGAAGATTTAAAGTGTGTTTTTATTCTGTAGTAACAATGAGCTAACGGCACAATTATTACCTGAGTGGCAATAGCATTTCTGAGTGTGTGTCGTGGGATCTAGACCTATAGTTAGTGCCTCCTCACTCCCTCCCTTTGGGGCACCACTGGATGATAAGATCTTTTGGTTTGGACAGACATAGACTAGAGCATTGCTCAACCATCTAACTTTTCTATTTTTAATTTTGTGTATCTGAAAAGTTTATTTTTCATGTAAATGATTGCAAACTTTTAACCTTCCATCCATGGGTGGGATCATGATGGTCCACTGGAAAAGAACCACATCTAGAGGCTTTATGATTTGTTTCTGCAGCGTGATAAACCTTCCTTCCATTCATTTTCTTCTGCTTATCCAGACCCGGATTGTGGGGGCAACAGCCTAAATCGAGAGGTCCAGACGTCCCTCTCCACAGCTACTTGGGCCAGTTCCTGGCCTTCTCCTGACCTTCACCACTCTCTCTTTATTCTGCTCTCCCCACCTATTCCACCTTCTTCAGGATCCACTGATTTCCCTCTTTCCTAGTCACTCTCTCTCTTTCTTAACATTTTTTAATCACAATTGTCTATTTTTTTCTCATTTTAAAAATATTTTTAACCATTTTATAAATTATTTTTTATATTTTTACATTTTTTGTTTTTGTGAAACATCTTATGATTTTTATCTTGAGAGTCGCTGTAGAAATGATATTTTCTTCTTCTTCTTCTCCTCCAGGAGAATCCCAAGGCGTTCCCTGGCCAGCTGAGAGACATAGTCCCTCCAGCGTGTCCTGGGTCTTCCTTTAGGTCTTCCCCGGTTGGACTTCCCCGGAAAACCTCACCAGGGAGGCGTCCAGGAGACATCCTAATCAGAGGCCCGAGCCACCTCAACTGACTCTTCTTGATGTGGAGGAGCAGCGGATCTACTCCGAGCCCTTCCCAGATGACTGAGCTTCACACCCTATCTCTAAGGGAGAGCCCAGCCACATTGTGGAGAAAACTCATGTTGGCCGATTGTATCTTATCGACCAGTAAACTGAGAGCTTTGTCTTCCCGCTGAGTTCTCTCCTCCAGGGGCGGATTTAGGACTGAAGAAGATCCGGGGCTTAACACGCGCGCACACACACGTGACACGCACTAGTCAACATCATATATGTCTTGTACCACATAATTTTTAATCTGAAGCTACATACCGTAAATCCTCTAATACAGACCGGTATTCAATTAAAGGCCGGGTCTCCAATTCTGGCCGGTGTCAGAGTCAGCGGAGGTAAATAATGGCCGGTCTCTTATTGTGGCCGGATGAAATTTGGTAACAAGCTAGTACGAGCGTCCCAGCGGCAGGGTTATAGTCCCCAAATCAACCAGCATGAGGCAGTAGAAGTTCACGCAGACCTTTTTTAAGCTTTTTCTTCAACGCTTTGTAACGCTACAGACAAGATCCTCTATCACACTCCTACCACACAGAGTCACGGTGTCAGTTAACCATGCTAATTCAACCCGCTCCACAGAACACACATCACCTTCCCTGTGGCTTACATAACACTCACACAACACGCAAATCAGCACATAGGAACTAGCAGAACGATAGGAAACACATATAACACAATACCCAGAATGCACCTGGCTTACAACCCCAGCCAGGTCATTACACTATCAAGTTCAAAGAGAACGTGCTGATTATGCTGCAGAACACTCTGGAGAGCAGCAGTACGGGGTGTATGAAGTACAGTAATCCCTCGTTTATCGCGGTAGATGCGTTCCAGACCTGGCCGCGATAGGTGAAAATCCGCGAAGTAGGGACTCCCAGCATGCCCCTCGCGGGGATTCCCTTCATGTCGCACCTACGTCACAAACCGCGGCTATAAACGGAAGTCGCCTTTCCAGCTCACCACTCAGTCATCGTTTCTTCAGATTCACGATCAGAGTTTCCAACGTACCGATCAATCCAACGAACTATCAGCTCATAGTAAGTTATCTTACTTACTTCTGGAAAGCCCGGCATTTCCGTGTCACTTCGTTGACGCTCGAACGCTCGGGGGTTTCCTAGAGCAGCCGGCGTTTCACCGACGCTATCACTTCCGCGTCTGTGAAACCACGCTCCCTATTGAATTATCGTATGATCACATTCTCTGTGATCAGCAACGCTCTGTGCCAGACCGTAGGTACTGACACGCGATCGTTCATGTTGGTTCATTTCCTTTAATGTTTTTTGTCTTTTATTTGTGCCTGATGTGTATCGCTGCTGTGGAGCGGGGCGCATCAACTTGTCCTCCGACGCATAGATCACTGATGCGACCGGCAAGCAGGGAGTGCTCAGCTGTTTTCGCGGTCGGTAGATCTGCTTCCTGAGCACGGCCACAGTAACAATCAGGTGTCGCCACCTCAAAAACTAATTTAACACGCGATCGTTCATGTCAGTTCATTTCCTTTAATGTTTTCTGTCTTTTATTTGCGCCTGATGTGTTTCGCTGCATGCTGTGGAGCGGGGCGCTGCGCGCATCACCTTGTCCTCCGACGCACTGATCACTGATACAGCCGCCAAACAGCAAGCGCTACGCTGTTTTTGCGGTCGGTAGATCTTTTAGAACTGCAGTTCAAAGGTAACTCATGAGGTGAATATATATGAACCCAGGTAGCAGTTTTTTTTTAGGATTGAGAGGAGATGCAGGAAGATAATAAACAGACAGGACAGAAAAATAGTCAAATAAAAACAAGTTAGTTTTTGTACCTGCTGGTTGCAACAAACAGACACCATTGAAGGTCATCAGAAGTGAGGAACAGAAAATGAAATAATTATTTTAATGTTTAGAGCAGCAGGAACTCCGAGAGGCTGCAGGCGCATCAGTGAGTTTGCGGCCGCTGTGCAGGGGGAGGGGGGGGGGGATGGCTGAGGCAGGAACTACCGTTGTTAAAAGAAATGTGTTTAACTTTGAAAATGTGGGCGCACTTTTAATTGTCAAAAACTCCAGCAAACCATTAGTTCATTTTGCTCAAATAGAAATAGAGGCCTGCCTCTAATACTGGCCCTCCTTCCAATAAAGGCCTGGAGCTTGATGAGCTTGAGTCAAATACAGGCCCGGGCCTGTATTAGAGGATTTACGGTATTAAGCATATTCAGGGCAGAGTATTGTTCCTGTTAGTGTTTAGTGGATACCTGTTCCTCTGGGGTCCACAGCATCACATGCGGGGTGCCTCAGGGATCAATTCTAGGCCCAGTACTTTTTAACCTCTATATGCTCCCTCTGGGCAGCGTCATCAGGAGACATGGGGTGAATTTCCACAGTTACGCTGATGATACACAGTTGTACATCTCCGTGTCTCCTGATGACTCTCAGCCAATGGAAACACTTTTTAATTGCATTTTAGATATTAAATCATGGATGACTGAAAACTTTCTCCAGCTCAACCAGGGCAAAACTGAAGTTTTAGTCATCGGTCCTGAGGCCCAGAGAGAGAAACTTTTACCTAAACTACAATCAATGTCTTTTTATCCATCACTACAAGTGAAGAATCTGGGTGTTATTTTTGACTCTGAGCTGACTTTTATCCCCCATATTAAAAACATCACAAAAATAGGTTTTTACCATCTTAAGAATATCGCCAGAGTCCGCCCCATTCTCTCTCGGGCCAATACGGAGACGCTAGTGCATGCTTTTGTAACCAGTAGAATTGATTACTGCAATGCCATGCTTTCTGGTCTTCCCAAAAAGAGCATCTCAGGTTTACAACTTTTACAAAACTCAGCAGCACGTGTCCTGATGAAGACCAGGAAGCAGGAGCACATCACTCCGGTTTTAGAATCACTGCACTGGCTCCCTGTATGTTTCAGGATTGATTTTAAGGTTCTTTTAATGGTTTTTAAGTGTCTTAATGGTCTTGGGCCTTCTTATCTTTCAGAACTGCTTTTACTGTATAAACCCTTGCGGTCTCTGCGCTCCTCTGGCAGCCGTCTCCTAGTTATCCCTAAAGTTAAGACTCACACCCACGGCGGGGCGTCCTTCAAGTATTACGGACCTCACCTTTGGAACGGGCTGCCGGAGGACCTCAGGTCCGAAGGGAACATCCAGGCTTTTAAGAATAGGCTCAAGACCCACCTTTTTAGCTTAGCTTTTAACTGATTACTATTTATCTATAAATACATATTTATCTCTTTTATTATTTTTATCATTTTATATACATCTTAGTGTTTTTATATGATTATGTTTTCTTTTACTATCTTTATAATCACTTTTTATCAGTTACTTTTTATCATTATTAGCTTTTATTATTTTATATGTTATATATCTTAAATCCTCCAGTGTTTCCTCTGCGGAGCCCTCTGCCTTGGGGCCGGTGGTCAGGGGCGGCGGTGGCCGGGGCGCTCCCCAGGTAGTGCCCGGGCACTGGTGGGGGTTTCTGCCCTACGCCACTGGGCGTCATGGGCCGGTGTCTTGGCTGCTGCCGTGGATCTGTTGCTGCCAAGGCAGATGGCTCCGCTGATGATGTGTCGTTCATTACCTGACCCATCTGAACTCAGCCTATTGTTTCCTCTGGTGTTCACGAGTGTGTGTGTGTGTGTGTGCGTGTGTGTGTGTGTGTGTGTGTGCATGTGTGTGTGTGTGTGTGTGTGTGTGTGTGTGTGTGTGTGTGCGGGTGATTGTATGTCCACTTTGGAAGTTGGGTGCGGGAGGGGAACTGTAATTTTTAATTGTTTTATACTTGGGGAGGGGGGCTGGGATGGGAATGTGGGATCTATGGGGCCATTTTAATCTGTAAAGCACTTTGAGTTGCATTTTTTGTATGAAAAGTGCTATATAAATAAAGTTGATTTGATTTGATTTGATTTAGTGTGAGATGATAGTAAATATTCCCGCGTTCTTTCTCCATCAACGTTACCTGATAGTAAGCTAACTTTAGGCAAACCAGCAGCACAACAAATATTTTTAAATAAGACTCACAAACCTGAGTCAACACCAGTCTCATCAAAGCTGGGGTTCTGTCGCGGTACTTTTTGTCTAAAAAACGTCCTTATGTCCATCTTCACTCATGCGTTTCAGGCAGAGAGTGTAGAAGAAGCCGGCTGCTGAAGGGCTTCTTCTTCAGTGGTGGAGGCTCAGGCAGGCTGTATACAAACTACTGCCAGCTTCGCCCTCTGTTGGACTTTGGTACTGCATGTTCCGCGATTTAGATCCGGGGCTTATCATGAAAGATCCGGGGCTTCAGCCCAAGTAGCCGGGCCTAACGCCGCCCCTGCTCTCCTCACCACGACAGACCGGTACAATGCCCGCATCACTGCAGACTCAGCCCCAATCCGCCTATCAATCTCGCGCTCCAGGTTTCCCTCACTCATGAGCAAGACCCAGAGATACCTAAACTTCTCCACTTGGGGCAGGACCATGTCCCTGACCAGTTAGTCTTTACAGAACTATGAGAAAAATTTATGATCCACCTTGCTGAGGTTTATTTCCTGTCTGCCTGTAGCTTTGTAACTAAAGCTTGACTTAAACAAAAAGAAAAATCTGTGACATTTGGAGAAAAGAAACAGGCCAAACTTGTTAAATGATGGGAGGGGAAATAAACAACATTAATAAATGGTTTGGACCTAAAATGACCTGCAGTCTCCTTTAAAAAATGTTGGTGTTGGATGTTGCTGTCCTGTTGTGTTTTTGCAAAGAGGATCAGGCAGCCAGTCAAGCAGTCAATATTGACTCAGCTGTTGTGTTGGTGTGTGCGACACGCCCGGGTAACCAAGTTAGCGAGCAGCATGCTTCTCTCCATTCCACTGCTTTGTTATTTTTTCCTTCTCGTTTGAACCATAACAGGAACCTGCTGGTCTCCCATTGGTTTCACATAACAGTTGAAAGTTCAGGTAAAGAAAGAGGCAGCGTGGTGTGGTTATGCTGGGTTTAACCGTGTGCTGTGTCTGTGAAGGCAGCTGGGCAGCACATTCCTTCAGCCAAAGCTTGGGAATCACACGGAAAAAACAAACATCAGAGAGAGTTAGTAGAGAGAGACAGTGCTGAGGGGGAGAGCAGCCAGCAGCAGTGCAGGGAGGGTTACAGTTCTACTTACATTTGCAGCCATTGTCCCACAAATAGCCGGGTAGACACTCCTGACACTTGGGCCCTGTAGTGCCCTCCTTACATATACAATATCCTGTGCCATTACAGCGATCACTGACTGAGCCAACGGGATTACAATTACACTCTGGAAAAATAAGACACACACACAAAGAGACTGGAGAACATGGTGGTGCTTTGGCTACCGGCACACTTCTAGGACTCCCACAGTCCTCGAGCTCTACCATCAGCTCCACAAGCGGCACCGTTACCTCGAAGTCATCAGGTTTTTGGAGAAATGCGACCATTTCAACGATAATGAAGACAGAATGAGATAAAGAGTGAAACCGGTTGGAGATGCATAAACAGAGGAATTTTTCTGCCATTTTGAAAAATGTGTTTTGGTTGTTGATGTCCTGAATGACCTTAGTTTGAAAAAATGGTGTTTACAACCAACAGGATTGATCAGCTAAAGGCTAGTCTTCAGCTGGGACCAATGTTTACCACTGCCATCTTAAAAGTTAAAGTCCCATTAGTCATCATACACTGGTGAAATGTTTTGTCTACTTTTGACCCATCCCACGCTCAGGAACCATTTGTTGGTTTAAACCCCCAATCTAACTCTTTAATACTGGGAGACTTGGTTTCCAAGTCTTTGGTATGACCCAATCGTGGATTTGAACCCGCAATCTCTTAAAAAAACAAATATTTTTCATAGTGGGTCATACAAAAGCGTTTTATAAGCCTGTAAACAAAATTTCTTGGTTATTTACGTAAAATACTCTGGCTTAGTGGTCCATTTTCCATAAATGTCTACGTTAGTGTCACTATACATAACTATTTTAGCAGAAAAGCTGCTGCTTGTGGAATTTACAGTAACTAACCATAGAATTCCATGTAAATAAATGTGCAATGCAAACCAGGATATTTCATCTGTTTTAAAATGACAGTAATAGACTTTAGTCTTAGCTTTGCCACCATTAGCCATTAGCCTGAGAGTCCTATGGCCAAATAAACAGTATTTCTTTGAACTGATGCTGTTCAGGAAATAAAAATAGGAATTATTCTTTACATTTGCATTTAAACACACTTTTAAATGGCCAAAGAATCCCTTTAAATTCATTACAATACCTTTGCAATAAATTTTCTCTTGATTTCACTGTTAAACAAAAACACATTGTGCAGTGAGCATTTAGGCAATGCAAAATAAGTAGCTTTGGTTTCAGATCAACAAAGTAAGCTTTTTTCAGAACATTCATTCATTCATGCGGAGGAAGAGAAAGATGGACCGTTAGAGAATAGATGATGGCCAGAGACAAATGGGACAATGAATGTGGAGGTGTTAGAGGAATGAGAGGACTTTACATTGAAATGGGCATTTTTGTTATGCGTTCATTTTAAATAGATATAAAATAATTGTACGTAAAAAACTTCTCCTTAGGTTTAAATTTGTTTATAAATTATTTTCTGATGTTAACGGAAAAGAAGAGTTTTCATTAGGGATTAAAAACAAAGTCTAAATAAATGCAAAGCCTTGTCATGTCTCTGGTGTCCTACACCTAATTGACCTTTCACCTTTCCACAGCAACTGCAGAACGCTGCAGTCAAAGTGACACCTATTTTGACAGTCCCTGACCATAGCATCACACCTTCTGTGGCTGCGCTGCATGCGGCTTCACCCGACTGACATCCAGGGGTCAGGCAAGAGGAGAGAGGCGGCGGCATGTGACAAACTGGGGGGTCAGGGAAAGAGAGGCAGGCTGACGGGGAGTTTGGCTCCCAGTAACGCTTCTGTGACTCCTAATGCCAAGTGACGGGCTTCAGCTGCTGCTCCTGAGGCCATTTCATGTATATGACATATGCACTTGCCTGGCATTTCTCACAGGCTGCAGAAACGTTCGCTCTGAGTTCTTGTTGCCTATCAGACTCCCCCCTCAGGACTTATAAATGCACCTGACACTAAGCAGTGTGAACGAACTCACAGTACAGTCACCAGCTAAAGACTTCAATACGGAAACCAACCAATGCCCTGGGAGCTGTGTGAGACGTCACATTTGCACACAGGAAAAAAATAAATACCATAGTTTATAAAGAAAGTTAAGAACAAAAAAATCCACCTATATACATATTATGGTTTAATAATATAAATCTACCATGTCAATACCCAGAAAAGTAAAAAAAATAAATAAGTTATGGGAATTTTATATTTAAAAAATTGTTTTTGGGGTGGAATCTTTTTACAAAGTTTTGTTGTCATTTATTAAAACAAAAAATACCGAAACAAAGCCTTTTTTTAAACCCCCAAAGTTAAGCAAATATTGTAAGTTAATGTAAGATTAAAAAAAATTAAATGTTGGAGAAAAATATTTTTTAAGAGACTTAGAAAATATCTGCTTTCTTATTTATATTGTAATTTACAGTTTAGGGGAAAAAAGAGTTTGATCTTGCTTAGAAATAAGAAGCGAAGTACATTTTCTTCAAGCATGACCTTATGATATATTCTGTCATAATCTCAGATGTAATACTAAAAAATAAATGCGTTTGTGAGGAGAGTGATTCAACAGAAACAGCCTTCGGGATTTTATTTAGAAATGTGACGACCTATCAATTACAAGCGAAAATACGTTTGCCGTTTTATTTTGTAATGTATCCCGTGCATTTCCCGTCCTGACAGTGGCGGTCGTCCTGACAGTGGAGTCTCCACCGGAAGCAGCCTGACAGTGGAGGTCTGCAGCCAGATGCTTCTCGCTCTTGGCTATTTTAGGGTAGGCCCCGCCCACAATATCGCAGCTGCTGCGGCTCCCAGTGCTTTCTTTACTGTGGGAAGCGGGTAATAATGGTTTTTTGACGGGAAAAGGTTGCCGACCCCTGTACTATGGCGTGATCAACAATGGCGTGAGGAGTGAGAGGTGCGTTTTCTAGCTGGAAATATAGTCACTATTTTGAGATTGTATCAGCTAAAGATGAAAATATTAAGGTTCGTTGTACACTCTGTGCTGGCTCTGTGTGTTTTTTTTTATGAATACTATTTATTTTAAGTGAGGTCAAGAAAGACTGTTTTTATTTTATTTTTATACAAACATGCACTATGTCAGGCAATAGGTTTTAAGTTCAACTTAAAATGTAAGACAGATATGTTGTTGACATTACTGTTAAAAAGCATTTGCAATAAAGTGAGTGCTGGCAAAACCAGTTGCAGTTTTTATGTTGAGGCAGTGGAGAGTGTTTTTGGTAGATGCTGAATGTAACTAATAAAGCAACTTGTAATCTAACTTAGTTACTTTTTAATGATTGAATCAGTAACGTAACTGAGTTATTTTTGGAAGGAGTAACCAGTAGTCAGTAATCGGATTACTATTTCAAGGTAACTGTGGTAACACTGCATACGTCAGACACTATAACGCAGAGTTTGTCATAAACATGGCGACTGAAGCGGAGTTCACTGCAGCTCTTTCCTCTGTTCTAAATGACTTGGACACATCTTTAAAACAACAAGTAGAAGCGCTAAAAGCCTTTCTTCTAAAGAAAGATATTTGCACTGTCGCCAGACGCCATTTTTGACTACAGCTAAAAAACTACAGCGTCGCGGACGTCACACACAGCGACGTTCCCTTTCTCATAAACAACGAAGACAGCAGCAGTGTTTGCTGTGGCTCTTTCCTCTGTTCTAAACGACTTGAATGACTTTAAAACCACAACATGTAAAAGCACTAAAAGCCTTTCTTCTAAAAATAAAAGATGTTTGCACAATTTTTTTACTACAGCTAAAAAACTACAGGGTCGCGCGGTACAGTCGGCATTTCCGTCCTTTTTTCTGATTGGTTATTTTTGAGCTGGCTAGTCCCGCCCCTCATGTGCCTCTCTGCCTGTGAGTTACCAGACTCTTTCTCTGTGCAGAATTAAACAGAGGACGAGTCTGGCAGGCCAGGCTACTAAAATAACCCTTTACAGGGTTAATGAAATGTCACTCAGAGCCCTACTGCCCTCAGTAGCCAGAATATTGCACTTGCAACTTTAGAGTGTCGGGCTGGCACCTGTTAGACAAATTGACCTTACCCCGGCTTTCCACAGGAGCCGTCAGCAGCACGTTACTGCAGCAGCACGTCATAGCTGCTGATAGGAACCGCTGTGGTCAACAGAACCTTTTCCACTGGAGCCGTCAGCAGCGCGAGTCGGCCGCATCTCAGGAGCAGCATGTCGCGCCCTTTACGCGCCGGTTCTATTTTCTACGTGCGGCACCTCTGAAACGGGTCAAGTTCGACATTTTTAAGGAAGGAAAGACAGGAAATCAGACGCGGAAATGGAGAGAAGCTCCCGAGATTTTCAGAATAAAGAACGTACTGCCTTCCGGTTGCTTTACTTTTAAAAAAGGTTACTAACTGTGCGTCCCCGTGAGAAGTTATCACCTAGCTAGCGGTCTCCTTTGTTTTTCAGGTCCGTATCGGCGATTATAAAATGGACAGAACATAAAACACAAACCATGTTGTAGTTTTCTCCTGCTTGTTGTTGTGTTTACTGATGACGTCACTCGTGTGACTTCATGCTTTGTCAGTGACAGCTGCTCCCCTGCTGCTTCGCGTCTCGTGGGAAGGGCCGAGCAGCAGCTTACGCGAGCAAGGTGTGCTGCTGCAGTAACATGCTGCTGACGGCTCCCGTGGAAACCCGGGGTTACATTGCTAGTGCTACAGTCTGCTACCAGCACATTTCCTGCTTGTTTGATATCATTGAATACAGCCGATTTATTTGATTTAGTGATGAACTGCTCCTGTAGAAACTAATGAAGGCTGGGGAGACGTTTCAGCAGTTAGATTAAGGTGTTAAAAATACAAACACACAGCGAGGAAATAGGTTTCGCTTTTGCTTTGACCACAAATAATTAATAGCGGACACTAGGGGGTGCTAAATGCAAGTAAAACTGCCAAGCGTACCTTTAGTAAACACCAAAAGTAACTAATCAAAGCTTTAAATTAGATTAAGCCACCGCATTTAGCTGGTGAACCTACAACACCACATTGTCTAGTTAATTAATACAAATCTTTCCATTTTTGGGAAGTTTTCAGTAAATGCTAAGTAGATATTGAATATAAAGCATTTATATATTTTGTAATCACCATTTGTTTTTATCTTTTGATTTGAGAATCTGTACATGTTAAAATTATTTAAGAAAAAGACACACTAAAATCATTTAACCTTTATTGTATCTGCCCAAAGTGGAGTGAAAGACAATGTGTTACAAACATTTAAAGTAAGATGAAATGAGTGGCTCACCAGAGCAGAAAATAACAACATGGATGTCCACCGTAAGGACAGGACAGTGTGTTTGTGGTGCAGCTGTGGGGCATGAGGTGACACCTCCTCCTTTGAGGAGTCAAAGACAGGAGGTAGGGTGGAGAAGGTGTGAAAGCATGCTGGCGGTGAACAGGGCCAGGTGGGGGACTAACCTATGCACACATTTTCATCGTCCAGTTCTGCTGAGGCATTGCGGTAGTAGCCCAGCTTGCATAGCTGGCAGTGCTGGCCCCTAGTGTTGTGCTTACAGCTCACACAAATGACAGTGTTTAGCACCTCGATGTAGCTGCATCGGTTGGAGTGGCCGAAGCATTCACAGTCTTGCAAAAAGAGAGGAAATGTGAGGGGTAAAAGAGGGGAAGAAAGAGGCGCTGCAGAGATGTCGGTGCTGCAAGAGCTACAGCGGAGGGGTTAGCAAAAGTCTGAGCGAGGCGCTGCTGCATGCGAGGTAGAAAATGCCGATGCTTCAGGGTGGTGGAGAAAATGCTGATGGGGGGGTGGTAGGTTCATGGGAAATCTGGCAAAGGCACAGCCAGAGTTAGAAACAGATATCAACAAGAACCAGCATGTTAGTAGGATCTGAAAGGTCACATTACTTCAAACACACCACAGCACGAGGCGAGAGAGGGCTCGAGATGATGGCACAGATACGACAGAACACCACAAAGCATAGAAGGCAGATCAAACCACAAATGAAATGGATCCTTCAGCTACGTGGTGGCAATTCTGCACGTTTACAAGAGCATCTAATTGATTTGGTTCAAGGACTGAAGTTTTTATTTACCCTAAATAATGATGATGTAAAATTTAAAGAATCTTTTCGTCCTGAGGCATATTTAGATCCCTGGATTTAAAGCAAAACTAGATGTGATACTTAGCGGCAGCGCTACCCTGAAGTAATGCAGTTTGGAGGAGTGCAGCCTCATCTCAACACTCCCCGAGTCTGCCTCGCTGAGTGGCCACCGACACAGTGTCTCAGCCCAGACAGATGTCACTGTTAAGCCTTGTTGGCAACCGCTCGGACCAACACCCCACTTAAGGCTCCAGAGTACAGAGGTTAGCAGATGGAGCTTTTGTCCATGGGCTCAGCATTATTAGGAATCCGTATTGAGGTCAGCTCTCTCTCTCTCTGCTCAGCCAAAACCAACCTGACAAGGCCTCAGAACAAAGGAGCAGTCTACCTTCCACCTAAATCAGCATGTCCTATCTGAGTGTGAGCTAAGGTCCTCTACATTAGATGGCTCACTCTCGCAGACGTACTTTCAGAAGACAAATAATCTCTGCTCACTAGAAATAGGCTAAAGTCATAAATCATGCATGCATGGGAGGAAAAAAAGACGTCTCAGAAACATGTTCTCCCAAAAATAGTTGTAGCCGAAACACCCACTTTATTTGCACGGAAAATAAATGGTTCTATCGGAGTTTTATGGTGTTTGGAAACTTCTCCGAAGAAGAATGAGCCCTCTGTGTGCTCTTGACGGTGAAATATATCAGTAAAACACCAAGGTTTTCTAGCATTTTGATGCAGGGGTCAGGGGGATTACAAGTAAACAAGAATATCAGAGTGCACAGTGATAAAGGTTTGGGTATCATTTCGAGGCAGTGTATGAGTTCCAGAGCTCCTACCTCGCTTGCTGTTTGCAACGTAGATAGAAGGGGCAGTGGACAATGCAACTTGAGGAGCTACTAGACAAATTAAAAGAAGAAAAAAAAACTGTGATAATAAAATGAAACATAATATTGCAATTAAAAATAACACAAGTAATTTCAGATAATCAAGAATAAACAGGCATCGTGCCCAACGAAAGAAAAAGAAATAAAAAAAGAAACGTGTAACAATGATGAATGATGGCACTGAGAAATAAGGAGTGACATTGCCAAGTCAAGCTGGCTGCTTGTAGCAGCGTCTGTTACAAATGTCTTAGATTATGAACAGAGTAAATATTATGGTTCCTCTTTAATGCTTGATTTCATTAACAAAGAGCTTTGTAGAATTCAAAAGCCTTTGTGTATTTTTCCCCAGACAGAAATCACCCATTTATAAACTGCTCTCCACCTTGGGAAGGGAAACAAGCCAAGAATGTTCAACAAGTGCATTTGTTTACGAAAGCTAACTGTTCTGCTCTGATCAGAAATAAAAACGACGAGCTTGATTTCTGCTTTTAAACAGGGCAATCTAAAGCCCTGATCCATACACTTTCTGCATTTGTCTGTAGCCATGGAAACATGGAGCATAGCGATTGTGCATTTGTAGATGTGCATCACATCAGCATGATGTATTAAACTAAGACGAACCCAGGATCAGTATGTAAACATGGTAAAACCTTTCCTGTCTTTTCTTCTTAATTAGATAATACAGACCGGAGTTTCCCAGGAAACTCTAAACCCAACGCACACACGTACGGTGAACACACTACATACTGCAACATGAGCGCCTCGTGAATTCACAACCGTCACCGAACATGAAAAGCACACTGAAAATGTTTTTTTGTCTGGAAACCTGGGAAAAGTTATAAAAAACAAAAAACACTCCTCCAGAACAGTTTTGGCTACCAAGGAGCCAGTTTTTTAGTGGCTGAGGTAAAATGAATCATAATCTTAGATGCCTACCTTCTTTTCGATTAGCAACACCTAGGGAGGAGACATTCGGCCGTACTGCGTGCAATTGAGAGAAACCAGGAGTTATTCATGTGTCCTTGTGTGGTGCGCTCAACAGATTCTCTACGGGCGGGATAGGGTAGGAGGGGGGGACTACGTGGTTGTTGGACACAGACAATTGGAGACACGAACATTTTCGGCATGACTCAAATCGGTACGTCAGGAAACAACAAATACAATGGGGCAGGGCTGGCATGGACGAGCAGAGAATGCATCCAAAGACCCTTTCAAAGGACATTGGAGATACATTGTATGTAATTTATATGTTTCCCATGGGCTTTGTAATTGTATGTTGGAGGCAATGGCAATGATGATTGGGAAAACGGAAATAAAATCAAAATAAAACCCTGCTAAAGTCAACATTTTATGCATGATTTATGCAAAGGTTTCAATACCATGTATAGCAAATGAAGACGTCGCAGGGGCAATTTGTTTAATTCATCACATTGACTATGTAATCAATATCTAATTATGGTGTATTTCTGGCGGAGGAATAACAATGAATAAGTAATGGCAGGTGTTGGTACTTGGAATGACAGACTGCTGTGGGGAGCGTAACCTCATGATTACATACAAGTCAGTGTTTCCGTGTCAGGGAAATACCATGTGGTTGGATGTCAAGAGGGCCAGCCAAAAGGAGGAATGTACGGATACATTTCCTCGTTGTGCCCCTTTATCTCTTCACTTGATCTTTCTGTCCTTTTGCTATCGAGTCCATGAATCATGCAATCTTGGCCAATTAGCGTCCAATGGTGTTTTGGCACGAAGCCTATTTCCCTAACTACATGTTAAACTGAATATGACTGCTCCACTTGAAGTGCAGTTGTTTAGTGAATGACTTCCCACTAAGGATAATTGTTTCATTGTGTTTTATTGTACTAGAATTAGATAGCACATTCGGTTTGAGCGGAAGATAAACCTCTTTGACAATTACTGGTTACTGGTTTTAAAAGTGCTTATCGTGCACAATGTTTGGTCTCAGTCTTTAGTATGATCATTTTACACTCGTGAACATAACAGCTGTTCCTGCATCCACGATGACTGAGACATCTCCAGGGCTTTAAAGTCATGTTCGTTCCTGGACGAGAGGCTCTTTAAAGAGACAGTGTGTATTTTTTTACCATGTCTGGTAATATCTATTGAAATGTTGTTGAAAAGAAATAAAATGAAGTCCAGTCGTTGAAAAATACTGGCGGCTTTGTGACATGAAACCATAAAAGTACATAGGGTCTAAAGTACATAGAGCGTGGGTCTAAGTTTCTGGGGCACACCGTATTAGACTGGCCAGCTCGGGGTCCTGAGCCTGCCAATGACTCAACACATTCTCACACTCAAAGCATTGGAAAAAATTATGCTGGGTGACCAAGTATTTGTTTCCGATGCGTTGGGACTCCCAATGTCGAGAGGCGACACACTGTGCCAGAGTGTCGTTATCCGACTGCCGCGGTACAACAGAGATTTCAGCGAATTGTGCCCTTTACCCTCTTGCTATTTAACCTTCTCCTAACCACCATCCTAACTTGAACCTACTTGCTCACGTAAAACTTTGTTCCTAGTTGTAACGTTCCTCTCCAACACAGTTAACTGGAAGTTTAGAATAAGCAACAGGGTGGTGGTCAGAGGGGCCGACAGCACCAAATGGCAGCCTCGCCTCTGGTAGACCGCCCCAGGGTGGCTGTGGCTACATTGTAGCTTACCATCACTGGCAGCGTGTGAATGTAAGAATTCACGCAAGCGTCTTTGAGTGTCCTAATATGCGCCATATAAGTTAGATGATTTTTAGGGTCAAGGTTAGGATGGGGGTGAGGGGAAGGATAAGTAGCAAGAGGTTAGAGGTTAAATGTCGGTGAAATGTGCATTTTACCGCGGACATCGTAAACTGACGCTCTAGCAAAGCATGTCGTGAAACAAACACTTGGTCACCCAGCATCCTTTTTTGGCGTTTTGAGTGTGAGAACGTGTTGTCACACTTGATGATTAGCTGGACGTACGACGTTACAATGTTACGACGTTCAAAAACATTTATGGAGTAAGAACCAAATTTAGTAACAAAACTACCAATCAATTTTCTAATTCTATGTGAAAGAACGGAATCCAAAAAAAAAAAAGCAATGCATTTTGGCCGAGTGGTGCTGCCGTAATTTGTCATCAGCAGGCACAGGACCCCAAGCAGATCTGGAAAGTACAGTTACAAAAAAACTAGCATTGGCATTGCATTAGTGATGGAATTGGACCATTAAAGTCTGAGAAGTCACACTGAGGTTGTATGCTTTGTTCTCGACAGGTAACAACATTTATCATAATCTAAACTATGATCTAAAACTACCCTCAATTGTATGTACTGCCCCATAGCTCCAGGAAACTACACACTGCCACTTTAAGATTAGGACACGCCTCATCCTCGCTCAAAGTCAGGTCTTGTATCTTAAAAAATGTGAAGTGCCGCACTTTTATTATTATTAGCCGCATTTGCATCCTTTGTTGCTTTGATGAGCACTTGTTGGAGAAGCTGTTTGCTCAAACACAAAAGTGACTTGCAAGGACATGGAGAAATAATAATAATAATAATAAAATAAAATACACACAGGAAATCTGCTCTGGCAGGATTTATAAGATAAAATGTTAATTTTAATTATTTCATGTGTGCAACTGATTGAATGTAATACACATCTAGGTTCCATTCATTATTTTGTTATGGAGAATATTCAGGTAGGCGAGGTTGAATTAGTGGTGATGGGTTTTAATCAATGCCATACTTATAATGAAATGCAATCTAACAGAGCCAGATTTGTTTTTAAAATATTAATTTCACTTTAATGGTCTGCATTAGGCAATTCTGCCTGGCTTAATAAACTTGAAATAGAATCGAGAAAAGTCAATAAGGAATTCAATTACCTTCAACCAACAACATGAAAAGCGCTGTGCTTTCTCCACCCCCCACCCCTCTCTGCCCGCGGCCCTTTCAACAAGCTCAAGGACGTCATAACCTTTCCCTCCCTCCATCCTAACTTTATTAATAATGCTGACATAAACTTGATGTTTATTTGCTCTGAAAACAGCTTCTTCATTGTATGAAAAAAGAAAAGCATTCAGCACATTTGGTTTTTAGGGTAATGCTGTTTCTGCGGGAGGCTGCCGCGACCAGACAGCCGCTTCTGAGAGATTTAAATCCCCGGGGGCCAATCTGGATGAGAAGTGAGGACTTTGTGTCCAGTCTACATCGCCTCATAACACACACACACACACACACACACACACACACACACACACACTCACACAGGGTGCGCACGCCCACTCATCAGGATGGATGCTCTTCCTGTGAAGGATTTGAGGACAGCTGTTGGACATGGCCCGATGTTCCGGATGAGATGGAGAAGCCGGGTGTTTGGTAGTGAGTAAAGCGCATGCAGCACAAATGAGGACCATGCAAACACACACACACACACACACACACACACACACACACACACACACACACACACACACACACACACACACACACACACACACACACACACACACACACACACACACACACACACACACACACACACTCTCTCTCTCTCTCTCTCTCTGTAAGCTCTACACCTGCCATGCATGGAGACGAGACGTAGCTTCTACAGATGTAGCAACAGAGTCAAGTGGTGGAGGACTTTCAGAGGGAGGGTGGAGGGGTTGGCCAAACGTCCATTTCTGACTCATCACATAGCATCGGACATTAAAGCAGTGTTCTCTTCCTCCGTAAGCTGTCACGCTAAAGCCTGATTAAAAAAAACACCTGGAAACTGTTTCTAGCCTAAGTCCTTCACAAACACGTTTTGGGAAACTTTCCCAGCAGCCATCTTAGCTTCTAAATGCTGACAAACAAGTATCGGTGCTTTGCATCATTCAGAAGCATAACTGGATGTTCGGTGAATGTTTGTCATCGTTTAAACGTGATAATTCTCCGTTTTCCTAATCAGCCAGTCAAAACAGACCCAGGATCAGGCTGAGGAGCAGCAGCTCACCAATCAATCTGCCGCCCTGAGAATGAAAGAAACTCACTAAGAAGCAGGGAATGAAAAAGATTAAGGAGACTTGAGCCCAGCTGTGAATGCCCTTTGACTTGTTCAATACGGTCCTGCGGTTCTTGCATCACACAGCCTTCCAGGCAGCGGTAACTTGAGACATGGCACCTCTATTCTTTCCCCTCCTCCTCGGGGGCCACTGCTTGACGAAGATAATACCGGCTGAGGCGTTTGAGACTTATATTAAAATGACCCTCTGTGACATCATACCGCCAGAGAGGTCTTGGCACTTTAATAAAGTCTAGATGCCATTTATTTATAATGCATGGAAGAAGAGGTAGGAGAAAAAACAACAAATGACATTCAGCATGCAGAGCCAGGCTACTGCTATCTGGCTGAGTCTGAATAAAGTTAATGCTGCTGTCGCCATGGCAACTCTGTCTCCCTATCCCAGCCTGGGTGGGACTATGAGCTGTGAAGGCAGCTGAATCGTTCCAGGAGTCACTGTGCCCTCCAAACCCAACGACCTCCTCCCCCTGTCCAGACTGAGGTGACGAGCGCTGCTTATCGCGGCTGCATGCACTGACGTGTGGAGTCCCAAACCCTACCACCCCACCTAGTGGACACTTATGTTGTGTGATGTCTGAAGTCTGTTGCATTTCTGTCTGAGATGTTTTTTGCATAGCAAAGCTGCCCTCCCTGTGGAGGGAAACTCTGAAGAGCCTTTTTTTCCCTCCATCTGAACCAATCCTCATGTAAACCCCTCTGATCTCTATTAAGGTAGCGCGACTCGGGGTTGCGAATGACCACAGTCACCAATTCTTGTCATGTGTCTTTTCCTATGTATGTATGTCTGATCTCAGAATTGTGTGTACTGAAACTCTAATTTCCCTCTGGGATGAAAAAAAATATCTTTGAATTGAATTTGATTGAATATGCCTGCATCATGACAACATAGCCTCCAGCTATTGCTTATCACCTCATGCTAACCCCTGCCAGGAAAAATGTATGTCAACAGTTGTTGAGTGACTCTTTGCGGGAAGTCAGAAATGAACACTTGGCACCACAACCAGGGATGTCCGGTGAAGGGTGAAACAATAAGCAAAGCAAAGCAACAGGCATTCATAAGGTTTTTCTTTTTCAAAATATAAATGTACTGTTTACTTACTAACTGGACCAATGTTATTAGGAATACCTGCAACAGAAGAGGAGAAAAAACACTTTTAGTTAAAAACATACATGTAACTTTGACTTTAACTAGATTTCTTGTCTACATGTGTGTTTCTGCCTACATGTAAATGATTACTTTACCAGTTTTAGATAACTGCCTGAGTTTATGTCCAACAATATTGATGAGCTAACAGCTAGTTCATGTGCAGCCAAGACCAAAACAGATTGCTGTCATCTTCAAATATTCTAATTTTCCAAAAGTCAGAGCAATTTATACAAAAGTTATTTTGTAATGCTTTGCACCATTTGTAGGTTTGCATTAGACCTTTACAGGGAATCTACTGGCTGTTGCAAACATCGATTAGCCTTTAAACCAGACAGACAGTAGCTGAAGCAGAAATACTTTGCTCTGCAGGTCGGTCTAGCCATGCTAGTCAAGTCAATTTTTGTCCCCCGCACTTTTTACCGTCCAAAAACAATATTACGCTATATTACATAGACACTGGATGAGCACCAGGACCAAGTGGAAAACAACCGCTTGTGTTGAAGCCTGTTTCCCATTAGAACTGTCCATGAGCTCATCTATTGGCTCTGCTGATACTTGCTAACGTGTGATTGGTCAATCTTGCCACCTGTGTACTTGAAAGTTTTGCAATCTTGACATCATACAAAAGAGCCTGTAAGCTGTAGTTCTATACATATTTTTGTATACTAACTGTAAAGACCCCCTGCAACAACCCCGGTCTTCATGCCGGTTGTGTCCCCCACTTCTAAAGTCAAAACTATGCCAATGCAAGGATGTATTTGTGTAAGGTAGATGGCTTTCCAGACTTAGCATAGATTTCACCACAAGCTAGCTAACCTGGGCTCAAGGTGCTGTCAATGAGAAACTGTGTAACAGTATAGTTCATAAACTGAGGCTGGATAAAATTATATGAATTTTTTTAGATTTTTGTAGTTGTAGAGGTTTGTTCCACTGCACATACAAAGAGTATTTTAAAACTGGCTTGTCCAAATGGACCTAACTCCATATTGGACTTCTGCTGTCTTAAAAATGCTAAAATAGCCAAATTCTTACAGCAGATAACAATAATGTCAACCTTTAAACCTTTTATTATTAATGTAAAAGAAAAAAGAGCGTTGCCTGTGGCACATTTATTGTAAATGAGCATGGAATGTCAAATAAAAGGGAATTTCAGAATAGTGCAAAGATTTATGAATTAATATTTGGTATAAGGTTAAGAATATCAGAGCTGTCTTAAAGGTGCAATATGTAGAAAAAAAAGCAAAATGGCATACTTTGGTGAAATTTGGTTACTGCAACCACTTTAGAGAAATCTGGAGCTTTTTGCCCGTCGTCAAATTACAATTGTCAGCGCTGCAGTATTAGCTCGCGGGAGACACAGCCACCCCACACTCACTGAGGGTAAACAGTAGTTAGGTCCCTCCTTCCTTTGTTTTGAAAGGAGAAAAACTGGCAATCCCCGCAGCCAGCTGGATATGAAATATGTTTCAGTATAAACTTCCTTCCAAAATAACTGAAAACTTAGACTCTTGGGATTTTCTCACTGTAAAATCTCACTATATTCTTACATATTAACTGTTAGCTCATCAATCCTGAAGGAAGAAAGCTCAATCACTCTGAACTGAGGCCTTTCAGACTGCTAAAAGTAAAAGGATAATAAAAGTTTATCATTTTTACACTGAAACACACCTACAATCTGATCAAAAATCCATTTGAGGCAACAATTGCAACACATTTTTCTAGATGTATCATTTCTAAATATATCTTTAAACATCTTTGTGACTTGTGTTCACTTCCGCAATATAAAATCAGCAAAAACCACCACATACTTTAGTTTTGAAGATTCAGCTTTACCACATTTTTTTCTTTAATTTTCACAGTTTCTGATGAAGGTTTGCATCATGTTCTTCATCTAAACATGCACTTCTAAAAAAAAAAAATCAAAATAGCTTCATATGTGCCAAACTCTTCCTCTGACTCTTAAAAGCGGATATGTTTCATCATGCCGCATGCCTGTCCATCCCTCCATCGACCAATCTCTTGAGCCAGGCAGCCACTGAGCAGATAATGCAGTCTGTCTCATCCCCATGGTGACCAGATCTTTCCCACACCAGGACGTTGGCTGGCTGTGACTTTCAGAAGATTCAGACATTCATGTATTTCTTTCTGCAGCCGCTTCTTTGTTGAACCAACCGCCGACATCTTGGTTTTTAATTAGGACTGTAAACTCAAGCATTCGCAGTTGTAGTGGCATCAGACACGAGGAACAGAACGGCGTCCTTTTCATTTTCTCTGTTTGAGTTCCTCAAAGGCACATGAACATACCAAGTGTGCATTTTTAAGTTTAAAGATGGATTTTCTTTCAGGACATGATATTTTTTCTGATCATCTCTTTGGAAGGAAACCCGTGGTGTGCCCCTCCTTCAACAAGGCGGCCTGCCCACTAAAACAAACGGTCTCTGAGAAGAAAAGCATGCTGGGCATCAGGAGACATTTCTTTAAAAATGGAAGAGGTGATTTAAAGTAGGCTCCCCTGTCCTGTTCACACCCTGAGGGGAAGCAGGAGAGGCATGTGAGTGGGGTATTTGGTGCAATGAAGCCGTCACAAAATCCCTCTAAGTTCTCGAGGATTTCTCGAGTGTGTTCATGAGTTTGCGTACAAGGACTTTGATCAAACTGTTGTCATTCAGTCACTCTTTGCTTTGATCGCTGCCTGCCAGTTGTATTTAGGAGCCAAATATGTGAACCGTCTGAGAGCTGTGAAGTGCAGGTGGCTGTGCTGACACACGGCTCTCAGGGGGGTGGGCAGATGCTGAGCCGGAGACAGGAAGGACAGGACAAGGATAATCACAGTCAGACAATGTTACACCGTGGTACAACAGGACAGTGGGATCCATAGCATGCACAGTTCTAACTGGTATACACACACAACTAATGCACCACTGTGTCCAGGGGTCAGTGTGTAGCAACCGTCAACTGGATAGCATGCTGATTTCATAATGACCGTTACATAGATAGGCAGAATGTCAACCTTTCTGCAACACGATGTTATGCTTGATCATTTAAAACTTAAACTAGCTAACTTTTGCAATGGACCTGACTCACATCCAAATGAATAACAGAGGCTTGTTATAAATAGGGGTTATCAATGTCATCTGTTTTACGATGTCCAGTGTACCGATATTATATGACTCTCAATGTCCTATATTAGCCCAACACACACTCAGAGTTATCCACATCCGACCAGATCGTTGCATTTTCAATTTTTACTCATGAAGTCAATCCTGCTGACATATTTCAATGAAGTTCTAAGAAGGTAATCTGCAACTTTTGAACTAGATGTGAACATTTACACAAATCCCCTTGTGATCAATAAAATATTCTTGATTCTAAAACCCCCAAAAAGTCTCATAGCTAACCTCTTGGTCCCAATTTCCTTTATCATTATTGAGTCACACTATTTAGAGGACACACTATGGATCAAAAGCAACCCCCTAATGCAGTGGTAAACACAGCCTGGTTATCTAGCTGGCAGAGCAATAACACACAGGAGATATCTACATCTAATTTTAAAGATTAGGAAGAGACTTGCTGCTACTGGAGAGAGAGATAAATATTAAACCGGAGTGAGGGAACGGGAAGGAGGGAAGTGACTTCCCCTGGTTATTATAGAGCAGACTCTCATCAGTGTGAGATCCAAAGCAGTTTAGGTTCACAGTTTGAACAGAGATGTTCTTTAGCTTTAATTCAGAGAAAAACGACTTTAGCTGCACATGAATGCTGTTTGTCTTCATTAAATGTGGAACTCACATGTCTAATGATGCACTGGAGGGGGCCAACACATGACGACATGGCACACTCAGACAATCATGATGCATCCAAGTGTTGTGACGTGCAGTTATGATGTAGCTGGAGTATAATTCTCGTGCTTGCGTCCATCAGACTGACCACCAAGTCATCAAGTGTTTCTTTGTTGCCTAGAGGAACTTAAAGCGTTTCTTCCAGGTCGTGTTCTGGAGCACGCGTGGCCTGTCAGCACAATCATTCACTGCTCAATGAGCAACCTGTGGGGGAACGAGCAGATCCACGGATCCCATGTCGGGTCATTCGATTAATTTTCAATCACCGTCAATTCCAATCCCCTTCGCCTGCCTGGCCGTGCCATTAGAGGCCACGGCTCCAATCTAATTTGGTCCTATCGCACAGGAAGAGCATTAGGAGCTGCTTATGTTGACGGTGCGCTCCATTGATTTTTATGTGCTGTGTTGGGATTGAGGTAGTGAGCTGCTGGGTAGCAAACATGATCTCCGGTGTGTGTGTGTGTGTGTGTGTGTGTGTGTGTGTGTGTGTGTGTGTGTGTGTGTGTGTGTGTGTGTGTGTGTGTGTGTGTGTGTGGTATTTATTGCATATTACATGAGCATTTGCAGGGTCAGCACATGAGTAACACACACACACCACAACTCCATCTACATTTTACATACATTTTTTCATAAATTTGTATTTTTTCTCCTCTGGATGAGTCTTTTCTGTAGCTTCTTCAGAGAATCTTCACTCATTCAGCCTCACAGACAAAAGTCAGACTCGGGGGGACTTTACGTTGATTCTGTCACTTTTCATTAAGCTCTGACCTTCACTGAGTCTGTCCTGTTTGTTTTGGTGCTAGCTGGACTGCTTGTATAAAAGAAAAAGGAGGGGGGGCTTATCTGCTGAATTTCCACCTCAGGCAAAAGTTGGTAATTACTTTCCCTGGCCGCCATCATTTTAAAGCAATCCATCATCATCTGGAGCTCTTTGGCTGTGCAGACCCTATGATGGTGACAGGCATTGCTAACTGGTTAGCAGCGGCAAGGCTGCCGAAACACAAGCACACAGTGCACAGGTTGATTGAATTCCTCAGGAGCAAAATTACGGTTTTCTTCGCTGGAGTGGCTGACGCGCTTTAGCTCCGTCTCCACGTGTAGATGTGAATTGAAGGTGGCAAGTCTTAAAGTACCCAGAAGCTAAGTTGAGGAAAAGACAGTTAAGGATTCCAGGGAGGCGTACGTCGGTGGTGGCAGCGCGATGGGGAGAGGGAGAAAGCTGAAGATGGAAGAAACAAATATTTGAAAGAAAGATTACCGTCACAGCTGCACACAGCTGAGACGTGGAGAAGGAAGTGTAAACAAGCTTGTTCTCTTGGGTGGCTGGGGGTGTTGTGGGAGAGAAAGAGAATATATGAGCTTGAAAAAAAATAACAAGAAAAAGGTGTAAGAATGGGCAGAAGAGAGAAAAAGACTATGTGGAAGAATAACAGAAAAAGAGTCAAATAAAAACAACAATAAAAATAGGATTGGTGCTGAAGCATTAGAACATATCTGAGCTTGTGCCGAATCAGGACAGAAATAATAGTTTTCAGTTTAAAGAATAATTTAATCCGTGAAATAAAAGCTTATTTAGATTAAATGAAGCACACACTATGATGCTGGTCTTTACTCCTGTTATTCCCTAAGCAGAATTAAAATAACTTCCTCCAGTCCTTCTCAATAAGTGTCAAACACACATACAGGTTTTAAGTCTAAGTGTTAATATAATTTCTGTATATTTTTATTGAAATATTCATTTTCACAAGGCATTGTGGGAATTTTTGTAGAATTTTATTTACATTTTTTTTCTAAAATTAAAATTAGATTTTTTTAAATGTATTCCCAACATTTATATAAAAACATTAACATTTCATCAATTTTATTAATATTGTGTTTTTTCTAACAATTACAGCTGCAATCTTGGAACTAGAGTAACCCCCACCCCCACCCCCACCCCACCCCACCCCTCCACACACACACACCACACACCTCCCCCAAAAGAAAAAAGAAGCTCCTGATCTTGACGAATTTCACATGAGTCATCCTTTGAAATGTTTAAATGGAGACACATTATTTTTAAATTCCCTTCTACATTGTTGTTTAATTCACATAAAATAAGGAAATCAATACATTTTATTTATTTGACCCTAAAATAATAATTTTTGTTGATATTATACAACTGAGACTTGTTCTGGTTTATGGGCAAAGTAACTGTTCTCCAGTCACACTATTCCTTTTAATAACCAACATCTAATTTCTAACAGCAGGTTATTAAATTAAAGCGTAAATGTAAAGATTTTAGATTCATCATTTCTCCAGCCGCTCATTTTCATAGTTTTATTGCTCTAAACATCAACGTTTCTCAGAGATCTAATCACATCTCTTTAGGACAACAGACTGGAGAGTAAAAGCAGCAGAAGAACAAAACCGTCTTTCTGTGAGCCACGTTATGAGGTAAAACTCCCGCTTGTGTCTGTCAGCTCCCGGCACACCCGAGCTTCTGGATACGCTTGTCTGGATGGGAGCGGAAGCAGGATGAGGAGGAGGATGATGATGATGGTGATGATGTGGTTTGCTCGTCGTGCGCGGGGGATTAATCATGTCAGATAAATCCGCGGTATGTTCATGCCCTTTACCGCTTTGATCAAAAAAGATCCATAAACTCCGAGGCTGCTTCGACTTAAACGGAGCAAGTGCCTGATAATCCCGCTCTGACAAGGTAATCTACTCATTTTGTCGGGTCACAGATACACTTCATTTTCAGGTATTCTATACCCAGCTTTGTAAGGAACACTGTCTTCTTCCCTGTGCTTTATTAGGAAATGCATTAAAGATCAACTGATGAGTACAGATCTACAGTTTTAACGGCTTTTTAAACTAAACAAGTAAATGCTGATAGAACCGCTCCATAAAGAGCAGTGACTGTTACTGGTTATGTTCCTACGTGAACACCAGTCACAACTTTAAGTAGCTCCTGTTTTACACTGATAAAAGCTATTTTAGAGGGAGGTATTCATAATCTATGCAAATCATATAAAATTTACTCTATTGTTGCACTCAGCAAAGGAATTAGAAAGTAATGGGTTAATTATACCATTTTCTTAAGAGTAATAACAACATTACATTAAAAAATGCATTAAAATATACCAACAAAACGTGAGTCTTATGTTCCTAATTGCCCGTGCGCCAGACCGCGCTTTTTGACTGAGCGGGACAGCAAGCAAATTCTGAGTCCTTTCTTCAGCTTCCATCGAATCGATCGAACCACAGAAGTGAAGGTAAGCTATTTAAACAGGGTGAATAATATATAATAACATATGCAAATGGTAATTTTTGAAGTAATGATCTATTACACTTTATTTTTATTGCTTAGGTCTGTGTAATGCACCGTACTTGAAATTAAACTTTGAATCTGTTGCTGTCTGTTAACCGTCTAGACAACTGCCGGTAAGTAATCGGAACACTGAGATCGTGTCCAAATTCATGGGCTGAATCCTCCTGAGCGGTCCTCAGAAGGTCGGGTAGGCCGGATGTAAACCGAGTAGCGAAAGACAGGTGATCTGATAATGATGTTCCGGGAGTTGTGCCATTCTCTGCGGCTCTAGTGACCCTCGAGCTTTCGGCTAGCTATCGAGCTGGTGGGTAACAGACGTCTCTGAAAACGTCCAAGCACTTTTGCAAATATGCAATATTTTGATAAACCGAGCAGATATGTGAAGTTTACACACCCACATTCTTGCCTGAAAATATGTTAAAAGTTTATTATGTGACCCAGAAAGAATAATAAGAGTAATTTTAAAACTTAGTAGCAGCCGCCATTGCTTGAAACTGGAATTTGACTGGGCGGCGCTATGCATTCTGGGATATGGTGTGCCACGAACAGTGTTGTGCCTGAACCATATGTCGATGGCCTGAACGCGTTCATTGAACGATTGTTCGTGAATTTGTTCATTTTTTCCGTGAACGTGAACTGAACTCGTTAGTATTTTGCCTGACGAACGTAAAAGTGAGTGCGTTCATCCCTTATATTAATGTCGATGTTTCGTCCTGGCGTGTGTGAACGGGTTTATGAACGCGTTCTTTCGCCATTCTAGCTCCAGATCTCCACGGAGCTAAAGCCTAGCTAAAACATCCTGTTAGCCATAGAGTTTATATAAAGTAGAGCCCGCAAATGCGGCCAAACATAGGCAGTAGCGGTTGGTGCGGCGTCTACTCTTCTACGTCTATGCTGTGTTTAGGAGTCAAAGTATTCCACAAGAGACACTGGAGAAAGAGAGGCTTGAAATAATTTGTGAAATAACAAAGAAAAACTACGCAAAGATAATTGCTGATAAAATGAATAAAACGTTCTCTAGCAGAAGACTTGAAGTGGTCAGCATCTGCCCCTCTGTGGGTGAATTAAAAGAAAGGTGGCCTGCATTATTCACTGAGGCTCAGGTGAGTATGTGTGATAGTGTTTCCTTCCCACCAAAAAACATTCATGTTATACTATGAGATCTGGTCTGTCATTTGAAATGTCTTTTTTTTTTGTCCCCTTACTTCTTAGATCATTGAAGAGTTCAGACGCATCACCACAGTTTCTTTGGTGGAGACATTCATGCTGAAACTTCATGAGTACACACCAGGTCTTTTGCAGCTTATGCGTGCCAAAGGAGGAGCTGCTGGTTCTGAGATGAGACCTCTGCTGGACACTTTGAATGACGTATGTTATTTGACTTTATTTTTGTTTTACAAATATGTAATTATGGAGGGCTGCAGTGGGTAGCAAGTAGGTCCTGGGTTCAAATCCTGGCCCAGGGTCTTTATGCATGGAGTTTGCATGTTCTCCCTGTGCATGTGTGGGTTCCCCCTGGGTACTCCGGCTTACTCCCAGTCAGAAAACATGACTGTTAGGTTAATTGGTCTCTCTAAATTGTCCTTAGGTTTGAGTGTGTGAGTGCATGGTTGTTTATCCTGTCCGTCTCTATGTTTCCTTGAGATTGACTGTCCAGGGTGTACCCAGCCTCTCACCTGTTGAAAGCTGGAGAGGCATCAGCCATGTTTTTGTTTTTAAGTAATTCAGTCAGAGGATCTTTTGTCCAGGCATAGCTTGATGAAGCTGTGATTTTTCTTCTGACAGCACAGAAACTATTGAATGTTGGTATTAGTGATAACGTACATGCACAGAAACAACCTTGCAGAGTTTCTGTGCATGTGGCTTTTAAAATGGACTAAGTCGCCTTGGAAAGTGATGTCTGCAATATCTGTTGTGTTGCACTTTATTCTGTGTTTTTATGGAATAAAAACATTGAGATGATGAACCATTTGAATATCTTTTTTTTTTTTGGGGGGGGGGGGGGGGGGGTACATTTTCCCTTATATGAATAGGTAATGTTTATCAACTGATAATACTTACATTTTAATTATCTGGTATAACCAACTAGCAAACAAGAGATAATTTTATCCAATTTCAGTGAGTAAGTAGCTGTTGAATGTACACATAAATACTGGGTAAATTTTACCCAATTTAATTAAGTATTTCATAGCTTTTTATTGAAGCTATTTTAAACACAATATATTGAAATAAATCTACCACAAAAAAGGCTATGCAAATTGTTACCTCAGATTTATTGGGTAAATTCTATAGATGAGTTTTTACAGTGATAGCAGCATTTTTGTTTATTTCTTATGTGCCTCTCAGAGACAAATCATATGCTATTTAAAATGATTCACATCTGGAGTCAACTTGATTCTGGATGGACGCCGTCATCTTTCAACAGGACTGAGACATTAAACTAAAGTTGTGATTCCTTAATCATTTTTTAACATAAGATGGAAAGGGCCATTTTTGCATATTTTTGTGCTGCCATATGGGTCTCTACTGCCTCTGAAAATAACTCAAAATGTGAATAAAAACCTTCCATCCTGTTTCTGTCAGATTTTGGGGGCAGGAATCAGATGCTTCTACAAGTTGTTTGAACGATTGCCTTATTTTGATGTCACAATAAAGAAAATGTGCTTTTGTTGATCCCCCACAAAGTCTAGCAAAAACAAATGAGAAAGACATTTTCACATGTGGTTATAACAGCCTATCAGCAGTCGCATGGGCGTGGCCAGCTCCAGCTGGTTTTCTGAAAGTGGCAGAGCCCTGGAATGGCTCATTCTGAAAGGCACTGAAACTGCCAAGAATAAATTAGCTGAAATTGTTTAAAGTGAGAGTAAGTTAGAGCAAAGAACACCATGAACATATTTTTTATTGACCATAGAGCTTTTAAAATGTGTTTAATAACAACTTAAAAAAAACATCTAAGGTCTGCTGGGTGTGACTGGATGTGGGGGTGATCGTCCTCTAATCAGGATGTTAATGATTACTCCCAAATCTCCCAAATGGTCACTTGTTGAGTAAAATAAAGAGAAAATCTTGTAAATTACATTAGCACACAATCAGGCTGTAAAGAAACATGCAGGATGCTGTTTTCTGTCTGAAGTAAAGTTTTGAGAGGCCGGTAGTGTCTGCCCCCTCTGGTGCCAGCTTCTGTTTACCTCCATCCTGCAGTGAAATGAACTGCCATGGTTAATTCTCCAACTGATCCTTCTCCTTCTGCCTCCACAGAGGAAGGAAACAAGAATGGGTGAGGATGAGGGGAGGGTGGGGTGGGGGGGTGGGGGGGTGGGGTGGGAGGGTAGATTGAGAAAAGAGAAGCAGGAGCCACCCCAGAAGGCCGAGTTAGCTGTGACAAAGAGTGATGCCCTCCTCCCCTCCTCCTATCTTTGCCATCCATTTATATTCCCCATCACTCTTTAAATCCCGTTCTTCTTCTGTGCTCTGAACACGCTTCCCGTTGTAGGATGACACATTAACACCCCCCGATGCCCCTCCTCTCTCCAGATGATGATTCATTGATCTCCTTATTGCGTCAGACGACACGATGGGCATAGTGAAAAAGAAATTAAATCTTAATTACGTTTTCATCTTTGACAAATTCCTCTCTGAGGAGGTGCCATATGTTGTTTGGGGTGGGGGCGGGGGTATCAGTGGAGGAGTGGAGGTTTGAAAGTTGCAGCGTGACACGAGGTGCATTCTTCTGTCAGCTCTGTGCGTTTTCCATTCAGGAGGGATAACCTTGCATTTCTATAGATTTTTTTGCAGCATTATTACATTATGGATTTTCCTCCTTCAGGAGAAAGTATAATAACACACTTTATACTGGGACAGCTTTTTCATCTCTTTCAGGGCAAAAGAAGCTTGTGTGTCCTTGTGTAGTTATGAATGTGCACACACAGGTTTGGATGAGCACTCGTGTGTGTGTGTGTGTGTGTGTGTGTGTGTGTGTGTGTGTGTGTGTGTGTGTGTGTGTGTGTGCGTGATTTTTTTAAAATAAAGTTCTGTCAATCTGAGCTCGGGGAATGGCTATTTCACTCACCCTCCCTAAGTTTCATAACGTGGATCCTCGGGGAGGCAGAATAAGTCATCAGTGGTCGGCGGCGGCGAATCCCATGAGCGAGCAGCACTGATCAGAGTAATAACAGAGATGGGTGGGGAAAACTCGTGAGCTCACTTAAAGAAGCGCATCACTCTAAAAGGAACACAGGCCACTTCAGCGCTAGTTGTGTTAAAATTAAAAGTTTTATCTGTTCAAGTCTTTCTAAACTCCCACAGTCACGAGGAGCTGGTTGTTATTCAGAGTTTTACTCATATTAAACTTTTAGAACAACCGGAATTTGGAGAACAACAATTAGTTCTGAATGGATCGATAGGCTAATGGATAGTCACAGCTGGGCTAAGACTAAAGTAGGTTTCTGTGTTAAAACGGCCCCAATTCCAGACAATTCCCAAAGCGTATGGGAATGCTACTTTAAATGTTATGTTTGTCACAACATGGTAATCATGTAAAAAATATTATGGATCGACTTCAAATGGTGATTTTCTTTTTGGGACTCAGGTAGTTTGTCCAACAGTTGAAGTGGTAGCAGCCGGCTCTGATGTTATTGAGCGGAGAACCTCGCACACAGTGGTGTTCTGTCTCCAAATACATGAGTGTGTAATAGGACCCAGGGAAGAGAGGCGGTTCAGAGAGACTGACAACCGGATATACTATGGTGGTCGGAGGGACCGGTGGCGCCAGTGCTCGGCAGCCTCGCCTATGTCAGTGCGCCCCAGGGCAGCTGTGGCTACATTGTAGCTCATCCCCACCAGTGTGTGAATGTGTGTGTGAATGGGTGAATGACTGATGGTGTTGTAAAGCGCCTTGGGGGCTTCCAGGACTCTAGAAGGCGCTATATCAAATACAGGCCATTTACCATTTACCATACAGAACATTATTAAAAGGTATGAAAAATATTTGAAGCTACTTGGTTTTCAAAATTTGAAGAAGAATAAGCATTTCTACCACGTGTAAGACATACAGAGAAATGAAATAGAGTTTCAGTACACACAATTCCGAGATCAGACATACATGGGCAAGACACATGAAAAGAATTGGTGACTGCGGCCATTCGCAGCACGAGTCGCGCTACCTTAATAGATGAAAAGGAATTACATGAGGATAGGTTGCGGAGGGAAAAAAAAGGGGGGGGGGGTGAGGAGCTAGGATCCTGTTTATCCAGGGCCAGCAGCCATGTGCGGCGCTCAGCCAGCTGTGTCCACAGGAGGGAGAGAGATCTTGGGAGGAGCATAGAGCACATTCCTGCAGGTTGATGGCCTCGCTGTGAAGTCCACAATCTGAAGGCGGGGGGGGGGGGGGGGGTTCCACAGAATCTGTCTGCATTCCTTCCTTCGTGGGGGGTGATTATTTGCAGCTTCAAGGCTGCCTTGGCGTCTGATTAGGATAACAAGACTGTGTTTGGGTCAGGCAGAGATAATTTTCCCCTCTGCCTTCAGTCTGTCTTTAACAGCTTTAATAGGTCAAGTTTACGATCATGAAAACTTTGAGGGGGTGTTTTTGTTTTTTGTAATCCATCCATTTAGACATAACAGGAGGATCTTTTGTGACGCCAGGGTTTATGTTTCTCTCATCGCAGCACAGTAGTGTGTGCAAGAAACACCACAGGTTGCCTATATTTTGGTTGTTTTGCATGTTTGGAGGAGGATTCAGCGAAGCAGATAGATTGGTTGTTCGGCCCGTGGAAGGCTTGATAAAAGGTTTTATCGGAATTTCCTCCTTAAACGACCGCAGGATATGCAAGAGATGATAGGAAGCGACCCTCCAAACAAAGCCTGGACTCCTGCAGCAACAGACCGCTTGTGAGGTCATTAGTTCATGGTAAGTCCTTGAAACTAAGTATTTGTTAATTTGAGAATATGTTTTTAAAAACATTCATCTTCGTGCACTTTTAAATCCACGGAGTAATGATGTTTTCACGTTCTGATTCAGGTGTCTCCATCTGCAATCATTAGAATAATAAATAAATAAATACTGATTAATGAAGAATCCACCGGCTTTGCAGTCGCTGTGAGGATTCATCCATTTTCTTTGGCCATCAACCACAGGTGATGTAAACAACGCTGAGACTCTGCTCATCGGAGCTAACTGCTGCTAATAGCATGACCACGGCTTTCTGTTTTCAGTAGAGATTAGCTCAACTTTCCTTAAAACAAAATAATTTTAGGCCTCCAGACGTTTGAAAGTCTTTAATTTATCATGAATGAAGGCTACAGGGCTTTCTGTTAATCTCCCCAGCAGATTTGTGAAAAAACACAGGCGAATCGGACCAACATTTTTCGTCATCCCAGAGCTCATACAGGCTTTTAATAACTTTCATTTTCTCTTCAATACAGATTTTAAGCTTCTCTCTAAACCTTCTCTTGCCTTTAGATGTCGAAGTGCTTATGTATCTGGGATTTAATCCATAAACTCTCTTAAAAGTGTACGTCGTGTATTGATAGCAGCTTGTTTCTGCCACCCAGCCACTTGCGCATGCACACAAAAATGAAAGAAGATGTCAACAAAAACTCTCCCATAGCTCGTAGCTACATTGGCTCCCAGTTTGATGGGAGTCAGTCATCAGCCCCCACAGGCCCGCCCTTTGCTCCTTTCTAGGATTTTCCAGCAGCGGCAAAACATCCAACATGGCAGAGGTGGGAACAGCCCATTGGGCATCAGTAAGTCCTTCAGAGACCTACGGCTGACCGTGCGGAGGCTTCATCTATCTCACATATGAGGTTAATAGTTTTGACTCTTAATTCCTAAACTCTAAATTGCTAATTCTACTGATTCATCACTCAGATGTAGTGTCATGATCTGATCTGTTAGATGTGTCACTTTCTTTTAAAGTTTTCTCTAGGTAGTTTTTCCTCTTCATCCATGTGACTCATCCAGAATATTTTTTATCAAAAGCATTTTGGTTTTGTTGCTTTGTAAAAAAGGATCTGCTCAAATGATTGGTTCTTTCCCAGGGTCAAGCAACAAAATCCAGACCCACCTAAACAAGCTCTGTGAGGATGAAATGACAAATTCCTCAAGTGATGTGACATTTCAGCAGGAATTTGGAGGATGATCTAGAACTCAAGTGGATTTTAAATGAATTCTTATGTCTCATATTAACATTGAAGCAGCAGCCTGAAAACAATATTTAATAGCTCTAACTCGTTTTCTGGTGTTTGGGTCTCTGCTTCAGCAGACAGTTCAGAACATAATGAAGTCTGGATGAAAATAAGTGCTGTGAATTATGACAGCTGCAAACCTGCAGCAGTTTACTTTATAACATCCTCTTAGTGTGTGTCATTTTTTATCTGAAAAGACGCTGCAATCAAAGGCAGTTGTGAGAGAAGTGACAGCATGGGAGAGAAGCTAATATGTTGTTTTCTAATTAGGTGTGAAAGAGCTGAATCGTGTCGCTGCTTATTAAAGCATCCTTCTCCTGTAATCATCTGATGGCTGAGAAGATTATAAATCATCTGATGTTATGATCTGTAGTCAACATTCCTGCAGGAATCAGCAATCATACCAGAGACTACGTATTCCTCTGTAACTGTATCATTTATGCTGATGCTGCTTATACTTTATACTGTTTTAAATATTTTACCTCTTTTTTCTGTGGATGAAGTAATCACGTCTGCTGAATCTTGTTAAACCAATTAAACTAATTTATTTTAATTCTAGTTTAATCAAAAAACACTCATTGGAGACTTAAAAAACATTACTAGTGTTATTCAATTTTGATCCTCCATTTAATTTCTGTGTGCAAAATCATTTAAGTCTGCTGATGGGGTAATTATCCATGCTAACTCAGAGCTGGTGGCACACTCTCTCACTTTCCAACCTTACAGGTTCCGGATCATAAAACTGCTACTTCTAACACCTACAGGCCTCTACAATACTCTGCTTAAGATGTGTGAGTTGCTGTTATTAAATTATATAACTTTTCCTGTGGATAAATGAAAAGAAAAAAAAAGAAAAATGACCCACTCATATGTATGTTCTATTACCTAAGCAACCTTTTAAAGAGTATGATTGGGGAAAACTGCTCTAAGGACAGTGTCATGAGCTGGGGTGAGTACTCGTCTCATCATCTCACTATCTCTAAGTGTTTTGGTTTCAGGAGAGGGAGCAACAGCTGTTTCCAATCAGCTGATCAGCGGGCCAGTTTATAAGGAGGAAGGTGGACATGACTCGACGCCGGATGATTAACTACTGACTGGTAGTCTCTAGCCCTCACTTATCTCTGCTCTTGTTCTCTCGTGTTTTTCTCTCGTGACTTGGACTAATTCTATTTTTGGATTTTACCCCACCTCAGGTCTGGATAATCATCAGAGTTTTCCCCGACGACGTTTTGGATTTTTATCTGGTTCGTTTCCTGGTTCACCCTCCTCCAAGTGCCGACCCGATCTCCTCCACCTCTCTCTCCCTCTCCAGGACCACACCGGTCCGGATCCCATTCCTCATTCACCTCAATCACTCTACAGTCATTACCTGGACTTACCCCGGCTCACCCCTTCCACACGCTTCTCGTCTATCTAACCCCCAAATTCCACTACCTCCGCTCCGCTCCGGTCCGCCCCAGCCTTCCGCAGCCGCTCGCTTCCGAACTCAATTTTTACTGGTATCCGCTCTACAACAGCTCCGCTCCGGTGCGGAGACCTGAAGTGGGCAAACAAGCATGCGCGGGATTTTCGAGATCTTGCGATACAGTCCGAGCAATAAACGCGGAAGTTAGATCCAAACACCCGTTGTGTGGGAGAAGCATCGAAATGAACTGTTTAACCTGCCCATCATTTGTGTTGAGAGATCAGCAGTGTTTGGATCAACAAAGTGTGACTACTTTGATAGTGGAAACTGTATTTATGGCTTACTTTTGTGCATTTAAACTTCAGCCGCCATTGATAGTTGTTAAAAGTTGTTAAACCTGTGCATATGAAACAAAAAACGCTTTTTGTTTATCGATTTATTGTGAAAAACGGAAGTTGTGCTCGCTCCTTTTCCTGTTGGGCGGTTGTGATTTCTGTCCATATACTGCGGAGGTGCTCCGGCGTCCGGCGAAAATAGGATCGATTCTATTTTTGCCGGACGCCGGAACAGAGGGCGGCGCACAGCGCCGCACTGCCAGAGCACGGCCGCAGTAGTGGAATTGCTCTGATTGACTACAACGGGACCGATTTTGCTCCGGCGTTCGTGTCGGAGCGGAGCGGAGGTAGTGGAATTTGGGGGTAAGCCAGGGGTGTCAATCTCAAACTCACACGGGGCCGAAATGAAACTCTGGGACGGAGTCGAGGGCCAAACTTAATATTTTTTGAAAAAGTGACGGCAAATTTGCACATTTTCTTTATCAACATGTATGCAATTTTGAACCTTTAAATTTGGAAACAAACATATTTCTGCATTAACACAGAATGTGGAATAACCAAATTACACACGAGCAAGTCAGTTTTAAATAAAAGGCATCAGTGGTATTCATTACTTGTGGTATATTCAGCATTTTTAAAATCTAGTCAGGATTTATGTTTTCTTTTTTATTCATTTTTCTTATTTTTTATTCACCTTTTCTTCTCCTGTAATAAGTGTCATCGCTGCTGTGACGTCTAGCTTTCCCCACTGAGGAACAATAAAGGGATTTTCTATTCTATTCATCTATCTGCAGCCTTTCCACTTCCTGTTTACTGTAGGTTAAATCTTTTCTCACGGGCCAACAACAAAATAAAAATATCATTTTATCTTAAATGAAAATGCAACATCTCACCTGTTAACTTTCATGTTTTGGAGCAGAAAAAGAGCATAAAACCAACATATTTAAAGCTCAGTTTGCTCCACTGGTTTACTGTGATGCTCACCTGTTCCAGCCAGATACCTGCATCATGGGGTTGATCTGAGCCACTCCAGCAGGAGTGGAGCATTTAACATAAAATAGAAACTATATCATCTTGGTCGCAACTGTGAAGTAGTTTACCACTAATGCACGGCGTGTTCTTTTAGTATTAAACTGATTAAAGAAGAATGAATAATGACACAACTCGTAAATAATGTCCTCCATATTAATGTAAACATGCTTTTATTATTCTTGAATGCTAATCGGACAGAGATCTAGGAGGAAGGGATTTAGAAATAAAATGTTGAAGTGGACATTTTGTTGCAGTTTGTGATGACGTAAGGCGACAAATAGTAAAATAATAAATAATAACCACAACTGGCTTGATTGAGTAGAGAGGTTGTCATGGTTTGAGGAGAAATCAGAAGACATGACAGCGAGCTCACAACCTGCTAATCTACCTTTTCTCCTGTGATAGAGCTCCTTGACCTGCACTATGTGTGGTTATCTAGTTGCTCTGGAGAGGACAGGAAGGACCTGCAGTGTGTGGTGAAGGTAGCAGAGTGCACAATTGCCCCCCACCCCCTCTCACCCACGCACACACAGGAAATTCAATTCAATTCAGTTCAAAAATACTTTTTTAATCCCAGAGGGAAACTGCTTATTGTCCACACCAGCTGACCAAACTCAGACAGCTGGTTTTCTTGGTGAAATATTTTGTGTTACTTAATTTACTAATTAATGTGATGCAATTTTCATCATTTTTATTTTGTTTTTGTAGATTTGCATTGCCCACATCAAAGCTGCATACGTGTGCATCACTGTTTCTGCATCATGGAAGGAATCTGATTTATGTGCCCGAAAACATCACCAAGAGCCCTCAGATGCCCTCCATGTTCATTGACTGTGGAGTTAGTTTTATCACTGAGTTTACGAGGTGAACTTTTGTAAATGTTTCTGATTGTGCTGTTGGCTCTTCCAGACCTGCATTGACAACGTTCGGCAAAAATTATCTCAGCTTTCAGATTCTCACAAGTCAATAGAGTGACTGACTTTGTTTTGAACATTTTCTGCACCACTAACTAGTGAAGTCGCTCCAAAACGACACGCTAAGCATTAAAACGATTAATTCATGCTTTTATTTGCCAACATGTCTGAGATGGGAGGCCACCAAGGCTGAACAGCTACGTCACAACACATTTGATAACTGGCTCTAAGCTGCTATGCAGATATTCACTCGGCTCCACTAAAAGGACATCCACATTCCTACCAAGATGCAAAACAAATATTTTCCTGATAAATGCCTTGATGACTGAATTTAACCCCAACAAGAAAGACTGCCTCATCGTTGTTAACGCATAAAAAAAACTCACAATAAGACTTAACAGTTATTTATGGTTAAAGCAGAAAATAAAAATGTTGCTGGTGTGTGTTTGTACTCACAGACATTAGCGGTGCCTTTAGGAATGGGCAGGTAGGAGCCAGCACTCCACGCTCGCCCTTGGTAGTTCCTCTTACAGCGACCGCAGTCGGGCCCAGTGGTGTTGTGTTCACACTCGCAGCTCAACTTCTCTTTGTCGTACACACAGCTGTTAGCGTGGAGATTGCACTTGCACCTGTCAAAAAGCAGAGGAGCATGTTCAGGATGGGGATGAAAGAGGACAATGGAATCCACATGGGTTGAATGTTCTCCTGCAGAGTGAAAAGCAGACATCTTATTTGTTAAGTTGGACAATGTGGCTGAAAGGCAGAGCGTCCTTGACAGGATGTGGCACTGGAACACACAGCAGCTACTTCAAGAGATGCTGGTTCAAAAGAGACGGGTGACTGCACAAACAAACCTAATGTTGTTACTTCCTCAATCACTTTCCTTCTGAGCCCTTCCACTCGGGAAGTTTTAATTGTCCCACAGGAAGATGCATAATCGTCACAGTCAATAGATGAGGGAACGTTGTGTGTCCGGGAAAAGGACCGAGAGAGGTACGCTGAGGAAAACAGGATGAGGTAAATTGTGAAATGAGCTCTTGGAGAATGAAGGCGTTGAAAGGCTTGTGGCTCTTTGAGACGATGAATAGCTCAGCGTCAGCCGGAGGGTGGCACGGAGCAACGGTACGGCTACCTTCTCCGTGACAAATTAATATGAGATGGGATCTCAGAGGCATATCTCAGTTTGGAAAGAGGGACTCCCTTAAGGTGCTCTAAATCCTCGCTCACATCCTGCCCACCAGAGCCCCCATTTAATAATAAACTCAGCAAAGTTGTTTTCTGCTCTGGCTAGATGAGTCGGGGGGAGGGGTGTGTGTATCTGTTAAATTAATGGATGAGTCTCATGCTTGGTGAAGTACTAAAATGGAGAGTTTAGAGGCTGTAGTTGATGACAAGGCAACTAAGTGTCTCACACACAAGTCGTGACAACGTGGTGTACTGATGCCAGAGTTCTTCTTCAGTGGTTGATATGAAATTAAGAACAACAGGATGCTCTGTTTTACACAATAAATGTGTTTCTGTGTCATTAAGTTTCACAGGTTTTCCTTTACATGCAGTGTTTGCATTTTATTATTTGTTCATCTGAAATGCAGCAGTCATCGATGTAGAGTCAATATTATCTAGAACTACAGCAAATCAGAGAAAAATGCTGCAATAAGGATTACTTTGGCAAAACAAACAACCTCTGATTTCAATTGTGTAAATGTCACAAAAAAAGCTGCTGACCTGTAAGAAACTGGCTTTATCTAAAAAGCAAAGCAAGATCTTAACATTTAAAGGTGTCGATCACTTGTTTAATCAATGCATTTGCAGTGGGTTAGTAGGAACTGAAAGAGACAAAGACAGAAGCAAACTTATTTGACCCTAGAAATCTAACCTGCACACCAGTGGCGTGTCACCAGTCTCGGTGCCGAGTTGGATGCTGGGTTTACGATGGTGCCACAGATAAATGCTGGTGACGGCATGTATTTTTCCAATTGCAACATCTAACTTGTTTGAAATATACATTGAAACTGCGACACCTGGAATCTGTGATTCATGCCTTCACCACTTCCTGGTTAGACTTTGCAAATGCATTACTTGTCGGAGTGCCAGCCTCAGCTATAAACAGACTGAAGTGAGTCCAAAATGCTGCAGCGAGGTTCTTGACCAATGCAAACCGGTGGGGTCATGTCACCCCAATTCTCGCGCGTCTGCACTGGCTCCCTGTCCTGTTCAGGTTTCGGTTCAAGATTCTGCTTTTTGTTTTTGAAGCACTAAATGGCCGTGCACCAACATAGTTGTTTGACATAAGCCTACCGACGCGCTCACTGTGGTCGGCCGACTTTCTGTTGCTTAGCACCACCTTAATGAACTATAAAATGAGGGGGGGGGGGGGGTGCCTTCGTGCATGCTGCGGCTGTTCTCTGGACTGCTTTGCTTGGATGGATCCATCCATCAGCATCTATTATGGCCTTCAAGTCTTAATTAAAAACAAATTCTTATGACTTGACTTTTAAATCATGAATTTGTTCTTGTTAGATTCTTTTTTGGTTATTTTTATCTGTATTTTATTCAGGTTTTATTGACTGAATAACAGCCATTTTGGTGGTTTGACTTTTTTTCTTTAGCTGTGTTTTATGATTTGATGAATTTTTTAGTACTTCTCTTCCTGTCTATATGTAAGGTGCTTTGGTCAGCTCTCATGCTATTTGCAAATGCACTTGATAAATAAAGTGGTATGGTATGGTATGGTATGGTATGGTATGGTATGGTATGGTATGGTATGGTAAGAATGCCTTGTAAGTCGTACTCTGGACAAGAAAAAAGAACAGGAATGCCTAATTTTCAGAAGTGAGTCACATCACAGCTGAGCTTCAGACGACAGGATTTGGAGTCTTATTTTTTGATATTTGGACATTTCACTTCTGATTGGGTAACAGCAACGCAACTCTACCACTGACATGGATGTTTAAATAACACAAACCTGGAGGAGCTTCTGCCGTGTGGTTCAGTTGCTAATGCTAATGGTTAGCTTCTACTAACTGAGACATTCTCTACCATCTACTTTTCACTGAAACAACAGCCTTCCCAGTCGCGAGACAAAATGGGTGAGTTCATGCTACAGCTTGATGTAGAGCTGTCAGGCTTTTCAAATCCTAGAGTTTGATTGTCTATTTTTTTCATAAGCTAATGCAGGAGATATGTGTGGGAGATTAATTTAATGTTCAGCCTGCATAAAAAACTCAGAGTGACCGAATATAATCAGAAAGCAGATTAAAAATATATTTTGTTTCAGGGTTTCACATCTTTAATTGTAGTTTTGTTTGAGTTTTACATTAAACTTTGTCCCACTGACCCATGCTGGATCTAAGCAGGCAACTGAATTCAGACTTAATGGGCTGAAATCCATCCTACAGCAGATGGACAGGTCACTAACGCTCTGTGCAAAACTCAAAAATAAATAAACAAAACAAAAACAATATAATTTAATTCAATATTCCATGTTTGACCCTTGCCATTTAAGTCCGCAGTGATCACAGGGGTAATAATTTAGCAAAGAGACTAAATGAGAAGAAGTTTCTCAGGCTGACAGTGGAAAAAGTCGGCATACGATCAGAATCTGCTCCCACAAGGTCCAATCCAATCACCGTTTGCAGAGCTTTATACTATTGTGTGTGTGTTAGACTTCATGTGGACCCTTTGTCGTCTAACCTTCAGATTCTTTCAACATCGGCAACATTTTAATCAGCGTCCAGGAATGAAGGCGCCGTCTGCATAATGATCGAGAGTGCCGGTGAGGCCCGCAGGTCTCCCAGCCACCGGCTCAGTTCAGCTTCCAATCAGCTCCTCTGCTCAGACGCCAGGGGAGACTTCCTCACCCGCCACAGCATCTTCAGAGGAAGGAACAAGCGCACTCTTTAACTGTGTTTCAACAGCAAATTCCCTCCTGAGTTTTTAACATTTCATCTTCTCTTTGCACCACTTCTCCTGACCTCTTGTCTGTGTTTGGATCCACCTCTCCACGTCCCTCCCCTCCTTCCTCCCATTAGTCTGTCTCTCTAAACTCTGCTCCAGCATTTCCCCACTAATGAATATTCATGCAGCTGAGGCGTCTTTGTTTTTGTGTGGTGCTCTCAAAGTGATATCGCTTAAGGCGTTACTGAGTGTGCCAGCCACCAGCGAGCCGCACACCCTGACATGTATTCATAAAATCCCCCTGTGAGGCTGCAAGCTCAAATTGCCCGACTGGACGAATAATAATATCAATATTTAAAGAAGGGAAAAAAAAAAAGAAGACTGTCTATTGTCAAATTTAAATTGTGCTGATAAAGTCCTCGATTTTTATCAAAGTTTTACCTTAAATCAATTAACTCAGCGCAAGCTAGCTGAAATGTTTCTGTTTCATTTTTAAATTTGAGAGCCAAACATTCTTTGAAGGAAAACATGTCACATGCCCCCTTTATTTAGAAATTTGAAGGTGTAGTTCACTGAAAACCTGTATTTTAATTTTTTTTCTGATTATAATCGATCATTCAGAGTTTTTCATTCAAGCTGAACATGAAAAAAGTCTCGTACACCTCTCTCCTGCATTAGCTTCTGAGTGAAAATAGACAGTGAAACTCTAGGATTTGAAAAGCCTGAAAGATCTACGTCAAGCTGTAGCATGGAGTCACCCATGACTTGCAACAGGGAAAGATGTTGTTTTCGCGTCCGGTGGATGGCAGAGAACGTCTTGGCTAGTAGAAGCAAACCCTTAACATTAGCAACTGAACCACACAGAAGAAGCTCCTCCAGGTTTGCGTTCTATGTGGAGATAAACATCCATGTTGCAAGTCAGTGGTAGAGTCGTGATGCTGTTATCCAATCAGAGATGAGATGTCCAAATATCAGTCGTCTGAACCTGTTTTCTCATCCAGCTGACATCTCCCTGCTGACACAGGCCCATCTGGGCTTCTTTTCCCCAGAATACAACTGACAAGGCATTCATTCCTACCAGAGACTGCTGCAAATGTATTGGTTGAGTGCACCACAACTATTTTGAGAAATAATGGAGTTTTGTTCAAATCTTTTAAATAATTTCATGCATGACCCCATTCAATGTTTGGGACATTGAGCGCAATCACCGCACGAGACTATAGCCCCATTTGTAAAAGTACATTTGCTTTAGCCATTTTAGCGTTGGTTTTGGCGGCCATCTTGAATTACGTCGACTACAGAAGTTTAACTTCTGATGATAACTGAAGATGATTTTATGAGAGTTTTACTAAAAATTGATCTTTAGTTCATGAGAAATGTTGTTAATGAAAACAAACAAATAGTCTAAAACATTAGAATATTCTTAAATGTCGTTTATAAAAACTCTAAAAAAATCTATATCCATTTAATTCTTTTTGGCCAAGTTAATTTCCCTAACATTACCTCATCTTGCCGAGAATGACACCCAAGCCAAAAGTGTCAGCCACTAATTAACAATAATTATCTTCAATCCAAGATTACAGCATCCATAATGAGCAAAGCTGCTGATCCCAAGAAATAGAGCAGAATCAACTCAACGTGGTCTTTGTGTTAACTAAGTGAATCAATTAACTTCTGAATGTAATCGGCAGGTGTTTTCATGCACAAGCCTACTTGGTCAAATGCTTGGTTAATAGGTCATTTTTTAAACGTGTTTGCATTCATCATTTGTAAAACACACTGGGGTTAGGCGAGGCAGGCGGTGTGGGATGTGTGAAGGGCAGCCAGTTCACACGATTATACAGCTTAATTACATGTGATAAAAATTAAATGGAAACAGGAGTGGAAAGGAAAAGGTCTCAAGGTTTGTGTCTAAGTGATTTGTTCTCCGTGTAACGGCTAATTACACACAGAAGGAACTTTACTGATCCAAATCTTTGCACAACCACCGAAAAATCCTCCCAACTTTATAGTAAAATACCAATTTCCCACGCTGACAGTTAACTCACAGCCTCAAACAAATCAGCATGCCTGCTAACATGTTACTCACTAATTGCCTTCCTTACTTTCTGCCACTTGACCTGAGGTGCCTTGTGGGAAGGGTGAGGTGGAGGATCTTAGCACTAGCACTCTGGAGATAGACCCCAGCCTCCAACCTTCTCCTAATTAAATCTATCCTCCACATCTCCAATTCTTGTTGAAAGTTGATTCTTATAGAAAAGTTGAGGGGGTGAGAAAGGTGGCTATATTGGTCGCTGATTTGTTTTTGTATTGTTTTTGAATGTCAGAAATGTATATTTGGGAATGTGGAGATGTTATAGATGTTGGAGATGGCTGCATGGTGGAGCAGTGGTTAGCACTGTTGCCTCGCAGCACGAAGGTTGCAGGTTCGAAACTCGGCTGCAGCCTTTCTGCGTGGAGTTGCATGTTCTCCCCATGCATGTGTGGGATTCCTCCGAGTACTCCGGTTTCCCCCACAGATCACAACATGCCCTATAGGTTATCAATTGTAAGTCGCTTCGGATAAAATCGTCTGCTAAACAAATAAACATAAATAAACATATATTGGTTTCACTGGTAAAAATAAATAATTGAAATGGGTATATATTTGTTTTTGTTAAGTTGCCTAATAATTATGCACAGTAATAGTCACCTGCACACACAGATATCCCCCTAAAATTGCTAAAACGAAAAACTACTTCCAAAAACATTCAGCTTTGATATTAATCAGTTGTTTGGGTTCATTGAGAACATGCTTGTTGTTCAATAATAAAATTATTCCTCTAAAATACAACTTGCCTAATAATTCTGCACTCCCTGTAGAAGAAGGTATAAAATGTGCAGTTAGACACCAACATGAGCGATTCGATCAGTAATGCTGGGCTGACACAAAACTTCCTCTTAACAAATTATTCCAGACCTAGCTCGAGATCTATAACTCAGGTAAACCTTGCCGTAGAAAACTGGGTGTGTGGTTACCATGGTGACCCATATTATCTATTGTCTGAAGTTTTAACATCACTTAAGATCCTGTGTTTTCTTTCTGTTTCATACAGTCAAACAGAACTAAATCTAACCTAATCTTGGATTTTTGCACAGCAGATGTTTGAATTTTAGACAAAAGCCACATGGACACCCTTGTCATTTTAGTCATCCTAAAGATTGTGTAACCTGCAAAGTTAAGCAGTCTATTATAGACAAATATTTATTAATCAGTGTCACTTTCTATAAATATTCATTTTAGCATAATCTGTAAACATGGAGACACAAAAGAGACAAAACATGTTGCTGGAAGACATTTGAGGACAAAAATGGTCTACTGGAAAACAACAATTTTCATTTAATATCTGCAAAGATGCAAAATGTGACAAATGACTTGGTGCAGGAGGGGGTTTGTGCAGAGCCCTTAATGCTTTGCTGCGATGCCTGACTGCACTCCTGTTTACAAGAGGAAGCATTGGAGGAAATGTGCCTAAACTGCCCAATTAAGGTTTGGAACAGAAACATAAAACAGAAACCCAGCTGCTAAACAGTGGCGGTGTCTCTAAATTTATTTTGAATGAGCCAATTTTAGGTCTTTTCCTTAGTGTGAAGTCATAATCTCATCAATTATTCATAATAAATGTAAAAAGTAACAAGATTTTTACAAAACTTAAATTGCACAAGTCTGGTCTTTTTACTCATAAAATAGCAAGAAAGGTATTTTTTTTTTCTTATCATCACAGTCCTTCTTTAGGTTGGGTTCTCCTCCTGATCCATGCACAGTGAACGTGTCTCATGCCGGCATCAATCTATCCCAGTCATCCATCTATTGACCCCTCAGCATTACTAATGTATGCAGTTGGACATGCTATCCAAGCAGAAGTCAATCAAGAGGTCTTTACTGCCCGTGACATGCCAAGTCAGTTCGATAGAATTGACGGAGAAAGCCTCGCCAGTGCTGTACTCAGCTGTAGAGCTCTGGTTGATGGAAACAGGCAGCATGAGAGAGCTCCATCACTGGGGGAACAGAGCTGTACGGGCTTAAAGGCAAAACCAGGCCGTATTAAAGGATTCTGTCCTTTTATGGTTAAAAGCTTTTAACACATGTGCTGGTTTCCTAAAGGTACTGTAAGAGTTATTTGTGGTTTTTTATGTTGTTTGCAGCTGTTAAGACATGCTCATGTTTTTAATGTGTTCATTTATAAACATATTTTTTATGTACGGCGTGCCAGTTATAAATTAATGCAACTGGTGGCCATTAAAATGGAACTTTACATTTTTATCAACTTCACCACATTTGTTTTTGGAAATTGCAACACAAATCTGAAAAATGTTGGCTAAATATCGTGAATCAACCTCAGATATAAATTAATATTGGTATTGATAAATAATTATTAATGTTGCTCTCTGGGTTATTGTTGTATTTTGGTTAAAAACAGTCTTTTTAGACATGTATGTATAGGAATCTCTTCACAATAAAATGTTCAGCTTGGCTACACTTGCTATTTAAAACCTACATTTTAATTTCAGCCTATGTATAACATGAAATATTCAGTTTGTTTCCAAATATCTGTTCGAATTCTAATTAATCTGACATTTTTCTTTCTGATGAGCAGTTTCAATGCTGTTTACTAACAGCCAATACAGCTCTTGAGCGTTACTTAATCTCAGTGTATGGAGCAGACACTTTGCAAGCCTGTGCCCACCAAGGGCAATAATCCAAAACCGGGTTAGGACCCCAAAGAGCAGGTGTAATTACAGAAAAGGTTGGCAGTTTCCCAGCTACAAGAGGGGTTGCACTGCACACTTAGAAATCTCTTTTTCCACTTACACCTGGGCCGAAGGTCATTAGTGGCTCAGGTGGTTACTATGGTCACTGCTTTGCTGATAACAAGATCCCCTGGTAGGACAAATGTTTTCACTGGGTCAAATGAGAGGCTGCCCATCCTCCCGCTGATTAATCACCAGTATGAGATGCAAAGAACAACTTCACTGAGGTATGGGTGAATGAGAGGGGAACGGGGTGGAATTATTTGGGATTTACAGAGAGCAAAATGGGTTTAGTGAAACGGCCTTGCTGTACTTTTATTTGGAATGCTGCCAATAATGTCCCCTCAGTGTGCATATATTAGTTAAAGAAGTTTATTTAAATCAAATAAAATATTTATTATTGCAAAACCACCCAAAAAATCTATCTGCAAACTTTAACACCAAGTTAATTTGTTTTTTCAACACATTTGAAGTCTCTAGTATAAACAGATGCTTTGCTGTGGGTGAAAAGCTCTGGCGCTCCTTTTTCTGGCTAGCAGCAATGCAACTCTACCACTGACTCCTTTCGCTTTGGAATGTTGAACGTTTATTTCCACAAAAAACACAAGCCTGGATGAGTTCTGTCATAAGGTGGAATTGCTAATGCTAAAGGTTGCTTCTACTAGCCGATGCTTGCTCTCTCCTGGACTCTAAAACAAGAAAAATCCATCCCCGTCATGAGCTAGGAATGGGTGAGTCCATAAATGATCATTTTCACTGTGGCGTAGGTCTGAGGGGCAGCTGTAATCTGATTGCTTCCCCGTCTATTTGCTATTGGCAGCAAATGCAGGGAATAGGGTTAGAAGACTACTTTCACATTTAGCCTGTATGTGAAACTCAGAGTGACTTATCATAAAATACAATGGTGTAAACTCAGCCATTATTGGGACCTGACAAATTCAAACTGTTGAAACATCTGATTTACCATCATGATCTATGACCTCAAATCATCACTGAGCTATCGTGCTCCAGTAAGAACATCTCCTTCAACATGCAGCAATGATCTGGAAGTATTCTATGCATAACTTAGTTCAGTGTGTTCGTGCTAGCTTGTTTTTCTGTCAGATTCAGCTCTTTTGTAGGATCTGGTTCTACTTGAAGGCTAAACCACCATCAGATCCATTAACGACGTTCATCGGCCTCCACAACAGAAAAGTTGTGGTGGTGTTTGCTTCTCTGACGAGGTTTTCTTCTCATGTCTCCCATGCCGATAATGCTGGCTCAGTGGGACGACCAACTGATGAGTGGATGGACATTTTTCAGATTGAATACCTCTGACTGTAGAGCTCATTTGTATTCAGAAACACTCAACTCACTTAGTTAACACTTGATGTGTCAAGTGCAGTCACGACTAAGCTTCACTCTCATTTTCTGTACCTGTTTAATCCTGTTCAGGGTTGTGGGAGGCTGGAACTAATCTCAGCAGTGGATGTGCAAGAGGCGGAGTACACATTCGACAGGTCACCCGTCCATCACTGGACTAACACAGAGACAAACAAGCCATGCAGAATCTCCATTAACTACATCCAGAGATGGCCTACCCATGCTAACTCCACAAAAAGGCTTCAGCGAATAAGGAAAGCCTTCTGCTACAATATTAGATGAATACACAGAATTGCAAGATATACCATGTAAACATCTAAAACAAATAACCCTAACCCTCAAAAAAGTCAAACAAACAATTAAAATCTTTGCATGGTTTCTGAAAGTCAGTCGAATCTGTGATAAACTGTTTATGAGAGAAGAAAAGTGCAAGTTTATCTATCGAGCATTTTCACAGACATTCACTCACAAAGTGTTTCACTCACATGTGGAAACCAGATATCCCAAATACGTATAACAGTGTGCAGCCACATGACAAAGAGATCAGACCACACAGATGGGGAATCTTGCACAGCCTCTCTAGATCAAACATGACTTTGGAGATTTCTGCACGCCAGACGCAACAGACTGCATGCTTATTCACCCTCGGGGCATGCCAAAAATCGGGCAAAGAAAATCCAACAGGTTGACTATCCCTGGTTTGTGATTAGAGTGGTCCTGGCATCCTTGTGAACAATTCAGAGCACTGGTGAGAGCCACCACTGGAGTCAGGGGCAACTTTAAGTTTGTCAGGAGGGAAAATTGGGTCAAAAATCAGTTAATCACCTTACCATGTGAACCAGGTTTAAGAAAAATTATAACAGCAAAGTATTTCATATTCTTGGTGCCACAACACAGTTCTGGAGGTTAATATGAAAAACATGTAAATCAAACCAAAACAACAGGAATGCAACTGAAGATGTGAGAGGTCCTGGGTTCAGATCCTGGACAAGCCCCCAATTATTCCCAAGCTCACCAACTCATGTGAACAATGAGATCTAATTTGGTCGTCCACTGTTTTGCTACAAAGCAAACAAAGCTCGAAGGGAAACAAGATGGTGGACCATAACAGCTATTAAAAATTGCAGTGATGAGATGTGACAAAAGCAATGTTCAGGTGTGACAAAGCGTTCCCTGTATTTCCTGTATTCTTGGGTGATCAAGTTGTCCTGGGATTTGTCAGAATTGTTTGCCATGTTGATACATTTTCACATTTTCAATATATATGTTTTAACAACTTTCAGCAGCTCTGTAAAGTTTATTTACCATATAGCAGAAATAATTAAATAAGCTGCCAGTTATCACTGGATATACTAAATAATGCATTGTTACAATTAATTATAATTAAGTTTAAAAATATTAACTATCCTGTCATAATCAAGCACAAAAACAAGAAAAATAAGTGAAAAAGAAGAAGACGTCTGGAGAAAATAATTTTTTTTACTAATGGTTGTGACACATTTAAAATGTTAAAAGTTGTGGCTTCATGAAAGCTAATTATAAATAAACAAGTGGGTGTTTTGCACATCCCATTTAAGATAATTGATTAAAACAAAGTCTAGTGTGCAGTTTGTGCTTATCCATAAATAATTCCCTATTCAAGTAAAGCATTTCCCCAACCTTCAAACCTACAGGATTTAAGTACATATATAGTAGTGGAAGCCTGCAAGGGAACACGAGGTCAATGAGGGGATTAGTCATGAAATCTTGACAGGAGGAGCCATTATGAGTGTGGCTGCAGCCACGGCAGATGGGGAGGAGTCGCGCCAGAGTAGGCCTTTCCATTAATGGAATGGGTCACCACATGAATGTTGAATGGGTTCCGCCGACGGTGGGCAGGAGAAAAAAAAAAGCTGCTGATCTGTGTCTGAGACCACCTTTAGCAGAAAGTCGTGAACCTGGCTAGACCATAAAATGCTTTATGAGAAATTGGACATAAAATAGCTCAGGTCGAGATAGTTTTATTTTTGATATGGTACTGGTAAACAATTTTTAGTTAATTGCACCTTTTTAGGGAGCGGAATGCTGAAAGAACAGTTTGTGTTCTTTGATTTCCTGGTAGGATTATGGGGACCAAAGTGCTGGTACCTAAACGTTTAAAAGGAACATTTTAGGCTCAAAGTGGGGATTAAGGTCAGAATTCTGTTTTGAATATAAAAATGTCGAGGATTTATTTGTGATGACTAGTTTCAGGGTAATGGATGGAGAATGCAGTATGGTAATGGCGGGTTCCCTTAAAGGCCTATTGAACATTAAAATTGTTTTTGTGTGCGTGTGTGAAAATATTTCCTCCAGGCAATATCTATTCCATTTTGTGTTCCATAAGTCCAAATCTATTTCAAATGGATCTTAGTCTAAAATGCCCCCCCCCACCCCCCCACCACCCCCCACCCCCACACACACACACACCTCACACACAAACACACACACACACACACACACACACACAGAGGAAGGGCCTGCCACCGCCTTATTCATGATCCGTGCCTCTACATCCAATACACAGCACTCGTACACTAGCGGAGCATGAACGGTCTTGTCACCCGGGCCACATCAAGGGAGCACTGTTCCGGTCTGAAACATTCAATTTTGTTGTCTCTGCTGACTTCTGGTAATGCTAAACTCAATGGGGGACAAATCTGAAGCAAGGAACACAAGATCTGCAATATCGGCAGCGTAGAAATCAAGGAAACAAATACTACTACATCAAGTTAGTGTAAACTTCATTTTCTAAACTCAACAAGCATCACTTCATTCCTGAGAGTAGAAACTGCATTTGTTCTGTGTCACCTGCACTGCTGATAGCATTTTTCCTGTCAGTTATTGTCCAGCTCCTCACATCTCTCAACTCACTTGATTCCTCTGATTTGTGATAAGGACAGGTGAACATGCTCACCCATGAATTCATTGCTGGTTTGTCATTCAAACGTGTTTGTATGTGAAGCTCTGCCGGTACTTCAGTAAAAGTTTCAACAAATGCTATCAGATTGTAGTTTTTACACATGCATCACTAAAATGAAATGCTTATACTTTCTTATAATTCACTGTAAATTCTTGTTTATTTTTTATAATAGTTTGAACTTCTAATAGTTTAAAATAAAACTAGTATTTTTAACAGCAGAATAACACTGGATGGCGACAACGTTTCTGAAATGTCTCAAAACATTCACAATTATTCTGAATATCCCCAGGTGAGTCTCTAAATCTTGCTGTACATGCTTGGCGGTCCAATCCCCGGACAAGGAAACTGGTTACTGGGACATGGAACGTCACCTCGCTGGCGGGGAAGGAGCAAGAGCTTGTGGCAGAAGTTGAGCGGTACCGGCTAGATATAGTTGGACTCATCTCGACACATAGCATTGGCTCTGGAACCCAAGTCCTTGAGAGGGGTTGGAAACTCTCCTTTGCTGGAGTTGCTCTGGGTGAGAGGCGGAGGGCTGGGGTTGGCTTTTTGTTAGCCCCAAGACTCTCTGCCTGTGTGTTGGAGCTTACCCCGGGGGACAAGAGGGTAGCTTCCCTGCGCCTTCGGGTTGGGGAACGGGTCCTGACTGTTTGTGCTTATGCGCCAAATATCAGTTCAGATTACCCACCCTTTTTGGAGTCCCTGGGACAAGTGCTAGATAGTGCTTCATCAGGGGACTCCATTGTCCTGCTGGGGGACTTCAAAGCTCACGTGGGCAATGTCAGCATGACCTGGAGGGGTGTGATTGGGAGGAACGGCCCGCCTGATCTGAACTCGAGTGGTGTTTCATTATTGGACTTCTGTGCAAGCCACAGTTTGGTTATAACAAACACCATGTTCGAACATAAGGATGCCCATCGGTACACTTGGTACCAGGGTAGCCTAGGTCGCAGGTCGATGATAGACTTTGTAGTCATATCATCTGACCTGTGGCCGTATGTTTTGGAAACCCGAGTGAAGAGAGGAGCTGAGCTATCAACTGATCACCACCTGGTGGTGAATTGGATCAGATGGCAGGGGAAGATGCCGCGTAGACCTGGCACACCCAAATGCATAGTGAGGGTCTGCTGGGAACGCTTGGCAGAAGAACCTGTCAAGACGGTCTTCAACTCCCACCTCCGGCAGAGCTTTGACCGCGTCCCAAGAGCAGTGGGAGACATTGACTCCGAGTGGGCCTTGTTCCACTCTGCGATTGTTGAGGCGGCTGTTGCTAGCTGTGGTCGCAAGGTGGCCGGTGCCAGTCGTGGTGGCAACCCCCGCACCTGCTGGTGGACACCAGAGGTTTGGGGAGCCATCAGACTGAAGAAGGAGGCCTACAGGGTGTGGCTGGTCTGTAGGTCTCCGGAGGCAGCAGACGGGTACTGGATAGCCAAGCGGGGTGCAGCAGTGCCAGTTGCCGAGGCAAAATCTCGGGCGTGGGAGGAGTTTGGTGAGGCCATAGAGAAAGACTATTGATCGGCTCCAAAGAGGTTCTGGCAAACCGTCCAGCGCCTATGGAAAGGGAGATAGCAACTCGCTCACACTGTTTACAGTGGGGATGGGGAGCTGCTGACGTCAACTGGGGCTATAGTCGTGTGGTGGAAGGAATACTTTGAGGAGCTCCTCAATCCCACCTAGGCGCATTCCAAGGAGGAGCCAGACCTGGGGATGGACTGTCCAATCTCTGGGGCAGAAGTTGCTGAGGTAGTCAAACAACTACAGAGCATCGGCGGAGCCCTGGGGGTGGGTGAGATTCATCCTGGGTATCTCAAGGCTATGGATGTGGTAGGGCTGTCGTGGTTGACATGCCTCTGCAACATTGCGTGGTCATCAGGGGCAATTCCTGTGGAGTGGCAGACCGGGGTGGTGGTCCCCATCTTTAAGAAGGGTGACCTGAGAGTGTGTTCCAACTATAGGGGAATCACACTCCTCAGCCTCCTTGGAAAGGTCTACTCCAAGGTACTGGAAAGGAGGGTCCGATCGATAGTTGAATCTCAGATTGAAGAGGAGCAATGTGATTTCTGTCCTGGCCGTAGAACTGTGGACCACCTCTATACCCTTGCAAGGGTGATGAAGGGGGCATGGGAGTTTGCCCAACCAATCCACATGTGTTTTGTGGATTTGGAGAAGGCTTATGACTGTGTCCCCAGGGGCACCCTGTGGGGGATGCTCCAGGAGTATGGGGTGGCCTTCTGTTAAGGGCCATTCAGTCTCTTTACCAGAGGAGTGTGAGTTTGTTCCGCATAGCCGGTAGTAAGTCGGACCTGTTCCCGGTGAAGGTTGGACTCCGCCATGGCTGCCCTTTGACACCGCTTCTGTTCATAACCTTTATGGACAAAAATTCTAGGCGTAGCCGTGGTGTGGAGTGTGTCAAGTTTGGTGGCAGGAGAATCTCATCTTTTCTTTTTGCGGATGATGTGGTCCTCCGAGCTTCATTCAGCTCTGTCCTTCAGCTCTTGCTGGGTAGGTTCATGGCCGAATGTGAAGCGGCTGGGATGAGGATCAGCACCTCCAAATCTGAGACCATGGTTCTCGACCGGGAAAGGGTGGCTTGCCAACTCCAGGTCAGGAGAGAGGTCCTACCTCAAGTGAAGGAGTTTAAGTATCTCGGGGTTTTGTTCACAAGTGAGGGTAGGAGGGATCGGGAGATCGACAGGCAGATTCGTTTGGCATCTGCAGTGATGCGGACACTGAGCTGATCTGTCGTGGTGAAGAGGGAGCTGAGACAGAAAGTCAGGCTCTTGATTTACTGGTCGATCTACGTCCCAATCCTCACCTATGGTGATGAGCTTTGGGTAATGACAGAAAGAACGAGGTTGCGAATACAAGTGACCAAAATGAGTTTCCTCCATAGGGTGGCCGGGCTCAGCCTTAGATATAGGGTGAGGAGCTCGGACATTCGGGGTACAACCGCTGCTCCTCGGATCGAAAGGAGTCAGTTGAGGTGGTTTGGGCATCTGGTCAGGATGCCTCCTGGACGCCTCCCTGGGGAGGTGTTTCGGGCATGTCCTGCCGGCAGGAGACCCCCGGATCGACCCAGGACACGTTGGAGAGGTTACATCTCCAATCTGGTCCGGGAACGCCTTGGGGTCCTGCCAGAGGAACTGGTGGAGGAGGCTGGGGAGAGGATGGTCTGGAGCTCCCTAGTTGGGATGCTGTCCCCGCGACCCGGACCCGGATAAGCGGAGGAAGACGTCAACGACGTGTCTCCCTGGGGTCGCTGTGCTCTGGGGCAGCTCCTGGGACTTGGAGCTCCCTCCATCTCCTACACGTCTTTGGGGGGCAGATCTGTGGCCTCTCAAACTCTTTATTGGACGCTCTTATAGAGAAACCTTACATTTACAAGCGCGTGTACACACACAGGTGCTCACATGGTGCTCTCATAAGTATGGACTTGGGCACGTTCAACACATGTTTTAAGGCTGTGGTTGGCACTAAAATGATACGCGGAGGAAGATGACGATGATGGATTCGAACAAATACTAAGCAACAGCAAAGATTTTAAATGAAACTATAAACTCGTCAAATTAGTAAAATTTTAAGGATAAATAATAGACATATTAAAGTACTGGGGCCTCATTTATCAAGCTTGCTTACGCACAAAATGGGGTCGGAAAACTGTGTAAGCAAATTTCCACGCAAACTTTTGGATTTATGAAAGAAAACTTAGCGGAAAAATGTACGCAACTTTAAGTTGACTAAGGACCTGGCATTTTGGACATGGAGAGCACCTGCAGTGCTGCTGCTGAGAAGGACACAATTATGAAATCCTGCAGCATTATAACTTGTACTGCTTTGTTTTCACACAGAACAAGACCCTCCCCCCCCCCCCCCCCACACACACACCCAACCCCCCACGCACATTCACGCACGCGTACACACACATGCGCACACTCACACACATACGCACGCGCACACACTCAAACACACACACAGCCTGAAGCGCAGACTACGGAATGCAAAATATCAGCAGGGGGACAGATTGAGACAGAATGTCATGCGTCTGTGACAGTGTGTGTCTTGTCACGACCCAATTGATCATGCGCCCTGGCTAGTTGAACAGGGAGAGATCTCTGTTTAGGTGACTGGCTAGCGCGTGTGACTTTCACCCAGGAGTCTGGGGATCAAATCCTGATTGGACCATTTTTTTAATATCCGCCACAGATCCCTCTGAAGAATTCACAACATTGACGGCTTCAGCAACGCTGTGCCACTCTGTGGATTTTCTCTTATTTGTTTTGCAAAAGCTCTTCCTTTCATTTCTCCACCTCACCCACAGGTACCTCAATTTCTGCTTCTGTGAAATTGCGCTTCCTTTATCTGCCTTGATCTACGTCACCATGTCATTGGCAGAGTGCTGCAACAGCCGGCTTATGTATATGCATGAGATCCACAAGGCACTTTGCATTGACTATTTATGGCAGTAAGTGGGCGTAGTGAGGGTGGGATGTGACTAAAATGCAGCTTAGAAACATTCTCGTTAGTCTCCGATTTATGAAGCGGAGATTGCGTGCAGCTGTGCGTACTCCATGTTTGATAGATCACAAACCTGCTTGGCTTAAGTACTTTTTTTTGCAGAGGTTAAGCACGGTTTTAGTAAGCATTCTACGCAATGTTTGATAAATGAAACCCCTGACCTGTAACTGACCTTGACTACCTAATGTTAACGCATTACTAAAAAGCTGTCCACGAGACCTAATTGGAGCTAATGAGGAGTTTGGTGACTGATGGAAGAGATAGAATACTTCTGTCCTCCCATCCAGGAGCATGCTCAGTGTCTCTGATAATAGATGTCACCGATGTGTTGATAACAGATGAATGGGCACAGATTCTACAAAGGAAATGTCTTTTTTAGTTAAACCAGTATCACACTGGTTTGGGATGCTGGCAACTACCAGTAATTGGAAACGAAATTGCGGAAATAATCAAAAGTGATGTTGGAATCACATTGAATTGGTACAGACAACACTTTAGGGTATTTTTAAACCTGAAATAAATCGCAGCATCTGTGTCACATTTGTAAAAATGCTGCATTTAATCACAATGCCTCTTGAATTGATCTCAGTTGATTTGTAATTTAGTCACCAGCTTCTCCTGATGTTTTTTTTTTCACATTTCTTGCTGTTTCCAACTCTCAGAGACAAAAATAAACTTGGTTCTATAATTCTGCAACACATTTCTCTTTCATATTATTTGAATGTTTTGTGCTATTTATTTGTTGTGTGTTTGTGACTAACTTGATTCAGCTGCAGGAACAAAGCATTCAGAACAGCATCAATTTCATCTTATATTATATTTTTAGGGACCTGTTGATCCAGTTAATAAAACAAAGAGTTCCATTTTTACGGTACAATGGACAACATTATAAATGCAGCTGCTGTGTATAAACATGTTGCATTTTGAAAGGAGTGCTTTTATCACTCTGCTCCTCATTTGCTGCCCCTGTATGGCACCAAGCGTGTTCCTTCACAGATGCATTGCTTGGGGAGGTTTTTGCAGCTGGGAGGATCCAATTAATTGGATAGGGGTGCAAGGTTGTATATTAATAGCAGTCACAAGGGAACACGCCCACGACATCTGGCTCCAGATGAGTACACCTTCGGGTAAATTACTGTGAGTGGTGAGAGCCTGGAAATGATCAACACTTTAAAAATAATACAGGTTAGACTCCAAGGAAACAATCAGAGGGCAGATGGAGTCAGTAAAATACATTAGATTTCTTTTCTTGGAAGGATTTGTCTCAGTTTGCCACCTTTTTCCAGCTTCTCCTCAGCTGGAGGTTGGTTCTGAAACACTTCTGAAGTTCTGTTGTCCAGACAGCCTCAAATCCAGTTCGCACACTTGGCAGAGATCTGATGGCCTTTGTGAAGCCAGACTCTTTCTGCACATATGATCAAGGTGAGTAAAAAGTTTCTGCTTCAACTGATAAAAAAATTCTTTTGAGCTCCTCCACCTGGCAGACCAGCGCGGGGAGGGCGTAGAAGCTGGAGACGGCCGGAGGGAGGACGATCAAAGGTAGGGAGATGGAGAAACGGCTTGGACAGAAGTCAGGGGTGACACGTGATGTTGGTTCTCGCGGATGAAGGAAGAAGGAGATACAGTGTTGAAAGGGAGACAGACGCAGGGTTAGGTGGAAAAATAGCACACATCAAGGGAAACAAATAAGGATCAATAGGAGGTCAAAGACAGAGCAGCCTGTTACTGAGGTTAACTAAGGCCGAATAAACCTGAAAGTACTCTAGATCTTGTATCCGGCAAAGGTAAAGAGGGTATGACATGGTGTTCTGTGTTTGAGAGAACGTTTCCGACTCCTGGAGTCTGGAATGCTTATCAACCTTTTAAACTAAGATCTTTGGTCAGATCTTTTAAATAGCCTTAAAGGATGAACTTATGCAAGATCTAAGTTAGATATGTGAATAAATGAAAAATTGCATTACATACGTAAATACTACTATTTTGTTTCTGATTTCCTCCCATTGTAAAATAGCAGTGGGCTGCATAGTAGGGCAGTTGATAGTGCTGTTGCCCCACAGCAAGGTTGCAGGTTTGGATCTCTGCTACAGCTGCTCTGTTAGCATGTTTTAGCAATCCATGCACAGGTTTTCTCTAATTGACCAAAAACTAACATGTTAGGTAACTTATTAGTCACAAAATGTTTTGTAAATAAAAACACAATTTGCAGACTCAATAGCATTTGCCGCTGCAGTAGTGGAATGCAGCCATCATCATTACACCTATGCATTAAGCCAAACTCTGCAGTGCATGGTTAAACAGTCGGTAGCTACGCTGCCTCATAGGAAAAATGTTACATGTTCAGTTTCCAGCTGCAGCCTTTGTGCATTGAGTTAGCATGTTCTGTCCATGCTTGTTGGGTTTTCTCCAGGTGCTATGGTTTCCTTTCACAGGTCAAAGACGCATGGTAATCGTTACTAGGTGAGAGTACATCTTGGTTTCCTTTATGTGCGTTCCTGGAATCAGGAGACCTGCTCAGGGTGTCCACCACCTCTCAGTCGCAATAAACTTGTTTCCTTGGTAAGCTCAGCAGCATCTATTTCCATCAGGAGAGTTTCAGATGCAAATCAGGAGCAACCACATTCCACGCACCTGATCCAGCAAGGTCATGAAACCACCGGAGAGTAGCAAAGCCACAAGCGATTTCAGCAGTTCACACGGTAATACATAAAGAGAAAGATGGCAGAATTCAAAAAGTTGCAGCAGCTAACGGTGTATCATGCTTCACTCTTACCCGGCCTTTCCACCGCACATGTAAGTGCATAATGTCTGCTACATGTAACGTCGGGTACGCAAACTACATAGCTCACAAGTGTCATTATCACACCAGCTCCTTGCAACTGTTAAGATGAAGCAGATGAGAAGATTATGAGCACATTTATGTTGTGAAAAAGGCCTAAAATTACTTTCAGAGGGGTTCTTTTAAATCCAGTGACTCATGAAATATTTCGCTAACTCTACAGAGTAACAAATACACCCAGAGATGGGCAAAACATGATAGCCTGCCCTTCAGCTGATGATGATGACCAGCACAAAAACTGATGCTACTTATTTTGTTTACTAGGATTTCTAACGCTTGCCATTTTCTGTGATTTGTCTTCACTGAGAACGTTCCAGCCCATCCGCAGCATTTTGACTCAGATTCTAACGGTTTGTGTTCACCTCATAGCTTACTCTCTCTGTGTCAGGAAAAAAAAGGCTGTTGGATGTTTTCTTAATTGCAAACTAACATGTGGCACGGATGTTGACAGATGGTCCAAGTTATTTGGCACCGTTGCATTTGCTGTCCCACAAACACAGCACCCTCCCACACAATTCAGAGGGCTGATTAAAATAACAGGAAAGAGGCTAAAATGCAGAGCACAGCACAAAGTAAATAGATGCTTATGGTAGCACATAGATGGAGAGAGGCAGAAAAGCGAGACAGTGTGAGACTAAGGAGGGTAGACAAGTGGAATTACTTATTCAAGGGGAGAAGTGGGCAGCAAGAAACATGAAATTAGCACAAATAGATTATCTGTCAACTACAGGCAGGCCTAAGAGCAATCCAAGCAGTGTGGAGAGAGATGAAGAGGATGAAAAAACTAGATCGACCTCTTGTTTGTTCCTCCCTTAGGGGAGTTCCAATGGAGCCATCATTCGCCAAATTGCTGATCTTTATTGGGAACAGCTGTATCCAAATTGCACATGCACTCAACTACACACCAATTAGGATGCACCAATAATAGGACCTCTGCACTCTGGGAGGAATAAAGCATCTAATCCCTTATACAGACGGTTTATTTGTGCATGCTTTCAGTCAAAAGGTTTACATTTTTATTGCAAATTTGATTACAATGCATGCAGTGAGATGGATTTGTTCTAAAATATCACATTTAGGAAATTAAAATTGGTTCTTTGTTATCAAAATACAAAAGTCTCTGGCTGTCCAACAGAAAATATAATTAATCAAACTCAGGGCAGGTGAAAACATATGAAACAATATGATATGAAAGCTGAAACTCTGGTAATGTTTTTTTTAGATATATTTGATATATTAGGGGCATTTATCTCAATCCATTCAGCCACTTGAAAACCAAATATCAAGTCACCTTGTTTCTGTAACAGAACCTGACTTTCAGAAACCCATTAAAGTAAAATAATCCAGCACAGAGCTGATCATAAAAGAGCTTTTTTGTTTTTCCAACAAGGTTTTGTATCATTTCAAAATCTGACATTACTCAGAGAGACAAAGAGTAGATAGATAACAGGTCTGGATGAGAGACGTACCGGTGGTAAATGTGCACATGCCACATTCTTCTGATATTTTCAGTCAGCAAACAGTTTTAATCCTCAGCAGGTGATGTTAGAAAACAACTTGAGACAAAACGCTGTAGCAAAATGATTTTTATGCACTAAATAGGTACTCACACATATCCCTGATTTCCTGCTTTCAGATAGCTTAATTATTCAAAAACAGCTGTAATCAGACGTGAACAACACGGGAAGCCATAAAATGCCACTGAAATTACACACACCATGATTCCTGTTTTGGATGGATATGTGAAGCGGAATAACGGTTGACACAAGAGTGAATCTATATTCTGGTTTGTGTGAGAGCGATGAGCGTCACGGGGAGTTCAGGAGTAAGATCTGTTAACAGACCCCCAGCAGAGTTTACCACGGCACCAGTAGACACTGCCTTCTACAATGTACAACTCCTAAACTCAGTTTTGAAGGAAACATTTAGATTCAGACTGATTATGTAAATGATCCACACTGAATGAAAGAGGTTAAAGAGCATAGTGACCAAACAAAGGCTGCCTGATGTCCATGACTGACTGACTCGTCCGTCCTACAAACACCAAAAGTCTATATTTTGAATTTGGTTTAACTTCGACCTCTGATCATTCATCTCAGAACATACATGATGTGAACTGTTTCATGTGTGCACACAGAGTGAAAGTTGGGATTTAAGCCATGAAAATGACACTAAAGAAAACAAACAAAATCTGTCTTGTGCTAGAACAGCAATGGGCTAAGGTTTCGTTCATACCAGAGCCCCCTATGAGAGGAGAATCAGAGCGGGACCAGGATGCTGGACGAAGAATCTAAGAGCCAGAAACAGATCCGTTAGCAGCCTGAATCTCCTCCAGCTTTAATTACACCATATTGATCACAGGCAGGAGGAGGAAAAGGACCAGGAGATCGTGTGAGGAGGGAGAGACGGTGCAATTGCAGAGTAGAGTTACTGTAAAGCATTAAAAAAGAGAGCCAGAGCAATTATTTGAAAGTCAGAATAGATCATTAGAAAATTGTTTCCCCCGGCCCTCCGAGCCCTCTCTGTCTCCACATGCCCATTTAGTACTGCTGATACAATGAAACCAGAAGGGTGTTCAATTCATTTAACTCACTATGTATTGTGTGCATCCATCTCACTGCTTCATGCCTGGTTTAATTTGAAATTCTAGGCATCGATCGCCCAGTCGTTCCTTGTAATCATCTATAACAGAATGGTCATACTTTGATTTAAAAAAAACAAAACAAAAAAAAAAATACAGATTAGTTTCTCACGCTGCTTGGAAAGGGAAGAAAACCAGCAAGCTCCATGCCCACTCTCCATCCTGATCCAGCCGGATGCTTACCAAGTCCAGCACAGTGATATATGCCAGATTCAACCTCAGTGGCCCTGGAATATCTCTCCTGGAGAGCCTCTCAGAACCGTACTCGGGGGTTAAGAAGCTTACGTCTGATATATGATGCTTGGAGAAAGGCGTTGAGCGGTGATTTGCCAGGAGAAGAGGGAGAACAGAGTGTGAAGCCTTTCTGTGTAGAATGTTTCTCATTATTGCTGAACTGTGTGTTACCTTTGGTAAATGTGGGAAGCATTTCTCAGGTGAGCTTCACTCTCAAAGCAGCAGGCTGGTAAACGACTGGCCTGACAGAGCTGCAAAGCCATCGCTCAAGTCTACAGCCCCATAGGGATGCATGGGTTTGGTCATGATTAGTCAGATAGAATAAATAATCCGTGCCTATGACAGCCCTCTTCATTTCAGCACACTTCGAATGGATGCCCCATCAAGCTCTTTTGTATTTGTAAATGCCCTCCAGTTATTTTCTGCTGAACGACCTTCTCAATCACAGGAAAAGTCAAAATTTCGATTCCTGAGCTATGCATTCATTACCATACTTGTGCTCAAGGGTACCTGCGCATTTACTGTGCACTAAAAGGAGGTGAGGTATTTGGGAATTTTATTTAATGACATCACAGGGATCATCTGGCCATTTTTAAGTGTGTTTCTGTGTAAAGTTTATGAATATTCACCAACTCACTGAAGAACCTCAGTCTGAAGAGGCTGAGCTTACATCCAACAGACTGATGAATTTGATAAAACAGCTTCAGTACCAAAATTTCAAACATTATTTTATAAACCTGTATGTCACGATACATTTGCATTAGATGGGAATTTAAAAACATTAATCCCAGGACCAGCAGTCCTGGGAAAATGTAGATTTGCTGGTGCATACAAATATTTTGCAGGACCTGTATATGTCCTAAGTGCATTTTTTTGTGCAGACAGGTGTATTTTTGTGGTGAATTTTGGCTATGCTACTGCAAAGTATCATTTTTGGGGGAAATATCAAAACTAATTAAAAATATTTCCCTACTCCATTTAATGTAACACTGAAATCATTTTGTAGCGTTACCGCCCTTAGTGGATTTTTTTGCGCCTTATATATATAATTCTGTCTGGGTTCCAAGGGCAGTTGAAGACTCAGTTTTGAGTTTTTTATGTTTTCCACTAGACTGCGCATTTTTCGTATGTATACCGTGGAAATAACTAACGCTGCATTCAAATGAAAAAAATTAATGAAAATATTTTTAAGACCATTTATGATACTTCAGTGTTTTGCAAATGCGCCCATAAAACCAATCATCTTGACATAACACAAAAAAAATGTTTATATGTTTTCTTTTGCTGACATTTCTGGTTATGCTCATGCACCTGACAATAAATGGGTTAAATCTCAAGAACACACACATATTTTATAATATTTTGTGAGGACTGAAGCCAAGGACAAAATTCATCTAAAAAAAGGGAGTTATGAAACATTATATGAGGAAGTATTGCGTCTGCATTTTTTTTGCGCACCAAACTTAAAATTGTGACTTTTTTAGAAAACATGAAATTACACCAAAACTATATGGTGAGGAAAAACTATTTTTATGCCTATTTATGACACTCCAAGGCTGTGAGAGTTTAATCCCCAAAATAGTCATCTGAACATAAACACCAAAAATTAATAGATATTTAAATTTCCCTTTCATATTTTCACAATTCTAGTACTGATAATAAACCACTGATAATAAACCTGGCAATAAAGGGGTTAAATTTAAGAAACACACGCATTTTTTATTATCTTTTGTTAGGGATGAAGATGAGGATGAAATTCATGTAAAAATTTGGGACATATGAAATATTATATAATATTTCTATAGGAAGTTTTGTATGTGCATCTTTCTGTACTCAAACACCAGAAACATTAGAAAATTAAAAGGTAATATGAGGGTTAAAGAGGGCATAAATGGTAAATGGACATTTTCTGCATAGCACCTTCTTAGGGTTACCCAATTCCTCAAGGCACGTCACAACACAATTATCCACCCATTCACACACACATTCACACTCTGGTGATGATGAGCTACAGTGTAGCCACAATTGCTCTGGGGCGCAGTGACAGAAGCAAGACTGCGGAACACTGTTCCCACTGGTCCCCCTGACCACCACCAACTGGCAAGGCGTGTTAAGTGTCTTGCTCAAGAACACAACAGCAGCATTCTCTGGCGGGAGCCGGGATCAAATATTTTTTTTAATTTAAAAATATTTGATGTCTCAATAAAAAAAAACAGTGAGTCATTCTCTGTGGACAAAAAGCTCTGGCGCTCCTGTTTCAGGACAACAACAGGATCCGGAGTCTTACTCATTAATCTATATAATTAAAAGAAAAGTGGTCATCTCTGAAGCCAGAAACGTTTCCATGGTACGTTGCCATGGTGATGTTTCATCTTGCTTGTCCAGTAGAGCTGTGGCATTAGCGCCTTCCCGGGGCTCCCGCTGCCTTGCAGTACAGATGGCGCAGATCTTGGATGGCTTCATCTAGGCTGTTAGCTTTGTACGTACTGTTGCCTATGTGGTCATTTGTGAAGCCGGAAAACACAGGTTCACACCGCATTCAAACAGGGATAACTGTCATTAGCGCCAGAGCTTAATTTAGGCCTGTCTTATTTTGAAAGGACGCGTTCCAGTAACTGTCTGCTAGAATCTAGCAACTCAATTGTTAAGCTTTTACCAACTGAGACGTGTGCTGCTGTATCTTTTCCCGGTCATGAGCCAAGATAGTTGAATCCATGAATGCAAATTTATAGTGTGACACACATCTGTCATTTTTCTTGCACCGGCAAATCCAGAAAAGAGGTGTGGAGAACTATTTTTGCATTCTGCTTGGGGTGAACCTCGATCATATTTGGAAAAGAAAAAAAATAATTCTATATTTCTCAGTGAACCTAACATAGAATGCTTGTACTTCATTCACCCGTAACTTATTATTTTTTCAAATCTCATCTTCACAACTAAGCGCTGCTTAGCTAGCTCAAACTCAGAAGAGGGTGTGTGGGTTTATGTTTATGTATTTAGCAGACACTTTTGTCCAAAGTGACTTACAAGTGATAATCGGCATGTTGCCCTTGAGGCTAACAACAACAATAACAACCACAACTTGATATCAATCATGGAGAGGAGGGAACAAGGAGTTGACAGTAGAGAGGGGGGGACGGGTGCAGGGAGGGTGCTAGTTTAGAAGATGCTCTCTGAAGAGCACGGTCTTCAGGAGTTTCTTGAAAATTGAAAAGGAAGCCCCTGTTCTGGTAGTGCTTGGTAGGTCATTCCACATTTGTGGAACGATGCATGAGAAGAGTCTGGATTGTCCTGAGCATGGTGTAGGTACTGCTAGCTGACGATCCTGTGATGACCGAAGCGGTCGGGCCGAGGCGTAAGCCTTTGCAAGAGGATTCAGGTAGATGGGAGATGTACCATCTCGGACTTTGTATGCTAGTGTTAGCAATTTGAATTTGATGCGTGCTGCTAGCGGTAGCCAGTGCAGCTCAATAAACAGAGGGGTGACGTGTGCTCTTTTTGGCTGATTGAAGACCAGACACGCCGCTGCATTCTGGACCATTTGAAGATGTCTCAGTACAGCCTGGAAGACCAGTTAGAAGGGTATTGCAGTAATTGAGGCGAGAGATGACAGTAGACTGCACCAGGAGCTGGGTGGCATGTTGTGTTAGGTATGGTCTGATCTTTCGTATGTTATACAGCGCAAAGCAGCATGAACGAGCAACAGAGATCTTTAAAGGTCAGGTGGTCATCAATCACAACACCCAAATTTCAAACTGCCTTTGAAGGAGCCAGAGACAGGACGTCATTTTGGATTGAGACATTGTGCTGTATGGATGGTTTTGCTGGGATGACAAGTAGTTCAGTTTTAGAGAGGTTGAGTTGGAGATGGTGGGATTTCATCCAGTTTGATATGCCAGAGAGACAGTTTGATATTCATGCAGAGACAGTGTTGTCGACCGGTGGAAATGACAGATAGAGCTGGGTGCTAATGTAGGAGCAATAGCTTGGAGCAGCTTAGTCTGAATGCGATCGAGTGGGCATGTAGTAGGGCGGCTGCACGTGAGAAGCTTGGACACACAGTTCTCAGTGAGAGGGGAAAAAGAGGAAAATGAAGCAGTAGGGCTTGAGATGGTTGGGCTAGAAGGAGTTTGTGGTAGCGAATGTTCAGGAGTAGCCAGTTGAGTAAACTGTTTGCTTATAGCTGCCACTTTGTCAGTGAAGAATGAGGCAAAGGTGTCAGCTGATAGAGTGTAGGTTGGGGCTAAGCAGTTGTAAATTCAAAATAAATTGGTATGATAAATGGGTGAAGAGTCCTTGAATCAAAACTAGTTCAGAAAGAAATGAGTGTGTATAAGGTGTGCACCCCCCACTAAGTGTGCACCCCGACTTTAAGAATTGGGGTGCAGTTGCCCCATGGCTTCTCAGTCTGTTAGTTTTCCATGCAGCTACATCTCTCAGAGCAAATCCTGTCTGCAGAACAAGACAGTTCTATTTGTAGTCAACCCTGTGAGTTTATTTGCAAGCTGAGGCACACAGACACATAACACACGGTCTGGGAGCCCCGGCGTCAACACTTCTACCCACTTCCTTGGATTGTTGTGACGTTCCGCTACTCTGCGCTTGTGTACAACAACTCTCTCATGTGTGAAGAGTAAAACAAGAGTAATTAAATCTTCATTCCTTCAACCCCACAACCACATCAGTTAAATTGAAAACCCACACTGTGTAAAACAGATCCACTTAAGCCTATGCCCCAGTGACTCTTGCTGTAGCATCAAAAAGCAGGGGGAGCTTTGTCGGCCTTTCCTGCTAACACCATAATGGCATCTTGTTTTCATGTTACATGACCCTCTGTGGAATCTGTAAATCAAACACTAATTACAGCATGCAGCGACCTGATGGTTGAAACGCTACATCTGACGTCTTCCACAGGCCAGCAGACAGCTGAGTGAATTTGTTGTCCAAAGCAGAGTGCTTCAGCAAACCGTAAGCAGTTTGCTTAATTAAGAAGTGCTGATGTCTTGTGAACTCTACACAGCAATATAGATTCACTGCCTAAGTGGAAAGAATGGTTAACGGTAAACACATTTTTTTCCCCCAAAACCAGGCAGCCGCTCAATAGTTGTCCAAAAAAAAAAAAAAAAAACTCCCCACTAATGAACAATCTTTTCCTTATCAACCCTAAAAGCATTCGATGTGTTTATCTGGAGCTCAGAGAGAGAGCAGTAATGGGTCATCTGCCCTGATGTCCATCATGTATAAAACAGAGAAGGAAGAATATTTTTCTTACCTCCCCTGAACTTTTATGTCGGAAATGGCGTAGAAGTATCTGGACAGATTGTTCTCGTCCACCATCGTAGCCCCTGTGGCAGGCCGGAGCAGACGGACTCTCAGATCAGTGATGGTGAAAAAGTCCCTCAGGTTCTTAGTTGTGTCCAGCTGTCCATATAAGGAGGCCATATTGTGGAGTCGTGGCCCAGCAAACAGCGCAAATCGGTCCTTGATCTCAAAACGTACGGTTTTATCGTACTTCCACACGTACCCGCGAGAATAGTCCTCCGTGCAGATGATGTCCAGCAGGGTGTGCTGGGTCAGGTCCTGCACTGTTTTGGGTTCCATGGTGAAGGCGTCCAAGCAGTCAGTGGCATAGAACTGGTATGGCTGCCAGCTTCGTCCATAATCAAGAGATTTCTCTAAAACCATCTGCTCTGGTCGACCAGACTCAAAAGTGAGAACGATGTCGTCGGTCAGCTCGATGGTCTTGTTCCAGGATAGTGTTATGTTTACCAAAAGGGCCTTTGGATACTTCTTCCAGGATGTCGACTGCCAGAAGGTCGTGGGGTTGCGGCCTTCGATATCGAACATAAGCTCTGGAGGGTGAGCAAGCTCCTCTGTGCTGGCATCACATTCATTATTACACATGTAGGGATTCTCCTGTAGAGAGGGACAAAAAGAAAAGAGGAGAAAGAAAATGATAAGAGATAAATCAGGGAAATTAACAATGATCACAACCAAGACCTCAGTTAAAGTAGCTTTCTGAAGTTTTTCCCTTTCAGAAATGATGTATGCTTTTTCAAAAATCCATAAAGGTGACTGACTTATCATGTACTGTGATATAATGTAAGCAATACGTGTTTTCTTGTGTTTTTGCTAAGCACGCCCCCTGCCCTGCAGAGTGCAATAGAGCGCCAGCCAGAACTAACCAATAGCGTTAGACTACAGCTTATGCGCTTAAAATTTAAGGAATACCTCAGCTGATGCAGAGTTGATGAACTTTTCACGGACAAGTGCGTCTCTAAACTATAAATATATGAGAACACAACATGACATGAGAATAATACAATGTGTTTTAGCTCTTTTTGTCAGCTACAGAAGCACACAAATAAACAAAAACAAAAAACATGAAGTCACCATCTTAAAAAACGGAAGGAGAAATGATTTGTGATATGCTTGTCAGCCACTAGATGGTGCCATCGGATAAGAGAAATACTCCTGAAGGAGAATTTAAGTCGTGGTGTAAGGGGTTAGGGTTGTATGGGGTGTGATTAACCATGTCTTATTTTAAATTTGGCTTCCAACTAACATTAAAACTGCTTTACCAACAAATGCTGCCTTAGAAACAAATCAAAACGGGTGTTTAAAAAATGGCCTTGGTTATTTTTATTCCTGATCCCCAGCTCACTCAGTGGTGTGGTGTACAGGAATATCCTTTCGTAAAAATTATATTTGTGATCATCAACATTTTTAAATGGTCACAATTTATTTCCAATGGCGTCATCCTCATTTGGACATCTTGGCTTTCACACCAGCTCTTCTCTTCTTTTTGAGCATCACAGACCATATTTCATCAAACAAGGAAACATTGATCAATGTCTATATGCAAATATAAATGTGTGAATGATACATACTCTGATATATGTTGTGACACTAAATAGGCATTTTAAAGTAATTTTTTATTGATTTTAGTTAGATTACAGAAACATAGCCACATAATTTATACTCATAAGTACATAAATTTAAACAAAAATGCACATCTGTGCTACCTGCTGATGTGAATGGGTGCCTACGGTTGTATTAAAATGTGAACTCTGAACAGTGTCCCCCATCCCCACATGTAACTGTGTTAAATATACATGCTTGTGACTTTGTTCCATAATTGAGCAGCCTCATCATGTTATTTCTATGCTTTTGGCTTATTATCCCTGTCACATCAAAAATCTCCTAACCAATGTCACATTGTACCTTCAGAATTGTACGAGTTTTTAAAATGCTTTTGTTAATAAGTGTTAGAATTATAAAAGTGCTCTTTGTCTGAACAAAACTCATTCATAGAAAAACTTGATTTAAAAAGTATTTTTTCTACAAAATAACACATAAATAGCTTTATTGATCACTTTACATCATCAGAGCCATTCTAAAGCCTTTGGCCGCCTCTTACAACTACTTTTTTGTCTAAATATTCACTCTTTAACTCTGACTTGTAAGCCTTTTGAAAGGTCGAATCGTCTTCTTCAACTCAGTCTGAGGAAAAGACGATGTTGTTGTTTATCAGACAAGTCTCAATTTGACTTGTGGTTTTGGAAAGTCTCTTCACACGCTCCGATTCATCAAGCACGTTGCTGGAAAGAGGTCTCTCTGAAAACATTTGTCCAATTCACCACAAATCATTACAAGGCAATGTTCTCTCCTCTTGCTCCCTGGGGGCTCGAACTAGCTGTTAGAGGAGACGACACTCCTCCAAGAGGACCTTTCAAGTGCTACAAGCTCCAATTTATCAGGACAAGATAATCCACTACTTGATTAGATGGGAGATGTCGCCCTATGTGTGTGTGTGTGTGTGATGTAAGATGGTGTAATGAAGCAGCGAGGCAGAGACTGAGAAAGTTAGAGAGAGAAACAGCTTCATTCGGCTAATAAGCTTTGCAGGTTTTTGCTCATCCTCTAAGGCAAGGTGACAATGAAACACTGCCAGGCCTTCTGACTGTCGGAGGGCCCCCGTTAATATCCTGTCTGGGCCGTCCCCTACAGCCTTCTCTTAGCACTGGACAGCAGAGATGCAGAGGAGACGAAGAAGGCAGGGTAGATGTGAAAAATTCCACTTGGCTTCCAGTGGAACGTCTGGTGGTACGAGGTTAGGTGTGCCATTAACTGCAGCACCTGGTGCAGCTTAAAATACACAGACAGATGTGTAATAACTCATAGACAACGGTTATGTGTGCTTGGAGGCTATGGACAGTCTATTAAAACACACACTCATACACACACTGCTGTCGGTGTGTGTGTGTGTGTGTGTGTGTTTGTGTGTGCCAATGTGCACTTATATAGAGGAAGTTTTTAACACAAATATAGATTTGGTGATATCATTTGCACCAGCTGGCCAAATATTAGTCACCAGCAAAACAGTGACACACACACACACACATATTGTAGACCGCCTTTGGCTTTGATGATGTCACACACTGGCTGGGTTCCAATAAGCTTTTACAACGTCACAATTTATTCAACCCAGTGTTGCATTGATGACGGTAGCGTCTGACCACTGCACAAACCATCTCCAGCACATCCCAAAGATTCTCAATGGGTTTAATGTCTGAACTCTGTGGTGGCCAATCCTTGTATGAAAATGATGTCTCATGCTCCTTGAACCACTCTCTCTATTTGAGCCCGATGAATCCTGCCATTGTCATCTTGGAATACACCCGTGCCATCAGGGAAGATGGAGTAACCTGGTCATTCAGGACATTCAGGTGGTCAGCTGACCTCATTCTAGGAGCACATCCTGTTGCTGAACCTAGACCTGACCACCTGCAGCAACCCCAGATATTAGACTGCCACCTTAGGCTTATACAGTAGGCACTAGGAATTATATCTTTTCCAGAGAGCCCAGACTCCAATTCTTGGTTTCCCTTGCATATAATATAGACCGTTTACACAGAAACACACTTTAAAATGACCTTAACATCCCTCTAAGCCAGGGGTCGGCAACCCAAAATGTTGAAAGAGCCATATTGGACCAAAAAAACAACAAAACAAATATGTCTGGAGCCGCAAAAAATTAAAAGCCTTATATAAGCCTTATAATGAAGGTAACACAGGCTGTATGTATCTATATTAGCCTACTATCAAAATGACTAAGTTGGCTACAAATACATAATGAGCCTTCATGATTAAATGTTTATTTTCCCTGTAGCGCATCCTGTAGAGAATGACGCACCACGTGACTACTCTGTTGTACGATGCCACCTCAAGTTTAACTTCACTACAATATTAATGAATCATGTTTCATTGCTTTGATGAAATTAAAGAAATGCAATAAAGAAATCCGATTTTTGATGTCATTTTTCTTTTTAGGATTTGAAAAAACAACAAAATTGAACGTGCATAACGTGCCCCTCATCGGGGCAACAAACAGTGCAATAAAACGCAGCCTGCATTTATAAAAACGACTCCTTCATGTAGTCACCATCTGTGAACGGTTTTCCACGCTTTATTATCTCCCCGGTTGCAACAAAACTTGCAGCAGTAGTGGAGTTTGGAGATGCAATCCACTTCTTAAATCTATTTTTGCGCTCCTGTAATTTCTCCAGAAGTAATGCAATCGCCCTTATTCGGCTGCAAATGTAGCATGCCTTCCCTGGAAATGTCTTTCCACATTACTCTTTTTGTTATTTGACAACTTCTCGTTACCGAGCAAACATTCAGGCAATCCTTCCGCATTGGCAATGAATGCAAATGATTCGGTCCAAGAAACGTTGAATCCTCTGTTCTCCTCAGTTATTTTTCTCTTTTTCCCTTTGGGATCCATGGCCCATCACACAGCCGCCAATTTGTTTACAACAGCCACCTGCCTGGCATCCCGCCCGGCCGATAGAAACATGTGTCGCAGGCTATGACGCAAATCTTCGTTGACAGAAATGTTGAAATTTAATATTTTTCTACACATTTTTACAGCACTGAAAAACGTTAAGAATGTTTGTGTCATGTTTGTCCTCCTACAGAAACTATATTAAAACAAAAAAATTATTTCTTTCCGCCATCTTTTTCAATTTTCAAACATTTTTGAAAAAGCTCAAGGGAGCCACTAGAGAGCGCTAAAGAGCCGCATGCGGCTCTAGAGCCGCGGGTTGCCGACCCCCGCTCTAAGCTAACTTGCCAGCATTAGTGGCATCAGGGAGTTTTAAATGTGCACCTACATAATTCTAGGAGCTCAGCACCACCTGGTCCACATAAACATAGCTTAATAAACCATCAGAATCAACATACATTCTACAATCATTATCTTTTCCAATCCTACACTTTAACACATCAACAGCACATGTAGTAAATGGAGGTATAACTAGATCAGAAAATAACTAGTCCCACCCACAAGTTGCACCAAGTAATATTAGGGTGATATCATCAGCAGTGACTCAACTTTACATCTTTGATGGCTCTAGTATCACAATGTCGTTGTTACCTTTTCTGTTTTCTTGATTTTCTGTTTAAATCAACTACTGGTTCCTCTAAACATCTGTTTGTAGTCCTACTGATGACTATTTAATGAGAACAATCAAGAGAAGTGTGTGACTTAACCTTGTAGCTCCGTTTATATGAGCAGGATGTGGTAAAAGAGCCTTTTTCCTTCTCAACTAGAGAACCAGTGAGCATAAAAACAGCCTCTCTTTACACAAGAATCAATACATCTATAAAACATTATGACCTTCAGTTATCTGTTCAATTATCTGACCACAGATGAAACACAAACTCTGACCACACAGTTTATTTATTTTCCACAAAGACTTGAAATTTTTAAAGAGATGAAACATTTCTGTCTGACAGTAACAAATTATAAAATGATAAGAAGAAAAAAAATACACGGATGCAGGATGAAACAGACAGGAGGGTGGGACTGAGACAGAGATGTGTTTGCTAGAATAGAGCCTGAAGTCCTCGTTCTGTGTGTGTTTAAAGGAGAGGGAAGGAAGTGTTGCAGTAATCAGAGCCTGGTGCATGCCATGTATCTGTAAATAATTTAGTTACAGCAAAGGCAAAGTCACTTTTTTGACCCGTCTGCCTGAACTCACTTGTTTTCCTGCTTCATTTACTGGAACCGACATGACCTGCAGGACCTGTGTGGAACAGGCTGACCTGCAGGTCACCGCCAGAAAGAATAAAAACTTCAGCCATCGAGAAGAAGCTGATTTCAACGTAAATTTGCAAACAAATACTGTGATAAATAGCAAAGACTATTATGGTAAAAAAAAGCAACAGCATCTGAATGCAAAGCTATGAGAGGGATGTGATATATGCTGCTGCAGCTCCACTGTCAAACCAACCAGTACAGGAAACCATTTCTGCTCCACAACAAAACTGTCACCTAAAGCTGCAAAAAATGATCTGCACAACATCTAAAGTCCCATTAGTCATCATCACACATGGTGAAATTACATCTCTGCGGTTGACCCAGTCCCATGTGGAGCAGTGAGCTGCAGCAGTGGCTGCGCTTGGGAACTATTTGGTGATTAAATCCCCCAACTCCTTAAAGCTGACTGTCAAGCAGGGAGGCAGTGGGTCCCATTTTAAAAGTCTTTGGTATGACCCAACTGGGATTTGAACCCTAATCTCCCAGTCCCAGTGTGGACACCCGGCCACTGAGAAGTTAAGGTACATCATGTTTAATCCTGTTTAATAAACGTTTACTTATTAATATTGTTTTTAAAGCAGGACATACACTCAACCCCCCCCCCCCCCCCCCCCCCCCCCCCAAACATAGATCTTTACCATGAGAGGCTGTTTGTTGTCATAACTACCAAACATGCTATCAATACATTTATTTTAAAGTTATTTGTATCATTTGTGAATGGTTTGCCTGGTCTTGCAGACTGTTTTTAGCAACACTTAGGCTGTTTGATGCCTGTTGCTCTCTCCCACGTGTTCAACGTTTCACCTCCGGCACCAGTAGAAAGGACGCAAGTTTGTCATTTCAATAATTGTTGTTACGTCTGCCTGGAGCACTTTTGTACTTTTTTGGCACCATCATTATGTTGGGTCACAACGTTCTGCCTATTCTGCACCAAGTCATTCTAAGTAACCAGAGCACAAAGCATGTGATGGGACAAGGTAAGTAAGTTAGAGTAAGCGTGTGAATGATTATCGAAAATTTTGATGCTGTTTTACCTTCACTCTGCCAGTAAGTTTATTTAAAAAAAAGTGTGTGATGTGTTTAATTTACACAAAAAATGTCACCTTAATAAAAAAATGAAAAAATATATAAATACATAAAATAAACATTTACATATTTTTAGAAAACACATTTTGCCTTTATAAAGCATAGAAGAAGAATAATGCCAGTAGCAACTGTTGCTAGCCACCAGTCTAATTAAACTACAAGGTTATTTCCTTCCAATTTAGAGACCACGACTCTCCAGTGAGGAAGAATTATGGTAATGACAGGGGCGCCTGTCCCATCAAGATTTAACCTAAGGTCATTTAGAAAAAAACAGAACGCCCCTGACTCTTTAGGTCTCAGCGTGCTTAATGGAATATGTTCAGTAAAATTATAACAAAGTAATAACAACGAAGGTAAAAAGTGAGTGAATTAAAAAAAAACTGAGAACATTTAAAAGACAAAATGAAGATGTTTGAGCTTAATACACAGCACAGTGTTTACAAATACCACAATAATTCTGCTCAAAAGTGGTAGAAGTTTAATGGTTTGGGCTTTTTAGCAGACAGCAGCCTAAAGATTTTATAGTCAGTTTTTCCCATTTCACAACTGGAAACTGGCCAAAAATTGTCCCGGTTATCAACAAAATGACCCAGAAAACAAAACAAAACAAACAATCTACATAATAAACACCCAGTAATCAGGATCAGGGGTATATACATTTACCATTACAAATACTTGTACAGTCTGTTTGGTAATCAGAGTGTGTATCTTTTAAGTGACTTATTGGATTAGTTTAATGTCTTTACAAAGTGAGTAACTTGTAGTTATTTGAGGTACACAAAGGTTTATTAGTAATGGTGGCCATTTTTATCGGGTTGACTTCAAATGTTAATCAGTTTTAGATCCCAGTAATACTTTCTGGAAGCCTCATTAAAATCCATTCAGTAGGCCATCCGATATTTTTCTAATAGACCTTGCCGATTCCAGAAGCTAATCTCAAAGCCTTTAGGTGACAGGTGCTAATTAAGCAAAAACTGGAAAGTACATCATGTAAGTTAGTTCATAAACTGGTAAAAAAGCACAGAACCCAAAATGGTTATTGTTCTTACAAGCTCTTTATACTTTGTTCTGTTTTAGAATTCTCTCTCTCTCTCTCTCTCTCTCTCTCTCTCTCTCTCTCTCTCTCTCTCTCTCTCTCTCTCTCTCTCTCTCTCTCTCTCTCTCTCTCTCTCTCTCTCTCTCTCTCTCTCTCTCTCTCTCTCTCTCTCTCTCTCTCTCTCTCTCTCTCTCTCTCTCTCTCTCTCTCTCTCTCTCTCTCTCTCTCTCTCTGACACACCAAAACTGCCACTCTGAGCAGCACATCTCTGTAATCAGACAAAGATGTATCCTTATCGATCCTCGAGACCGAGCAGCTGAAAATCTGCTGTGTAGCACCTGGCAGCCCTGACCACTGGTCCAGAGACACCCCCCCCCCCCCCCCCTCCATCACCTCCATCCCCTTAACACACAGGTTAAAACCTTTCATTAGTGTCTCCTCCACTTCTAGCCTAACAACAAAATACCGCCTTTATGAAGATCAATAACCTGACTGGCCTACCGGAGAAGAGCGTGGTGCAGATAAAAATGCTGAGTATACAGCCTCATGAAAATCAATAGCGGATTTCTGTGTTTTACTGGAGGGCAGCGCCGAGGCCTCTGCTCATGAATTAACGGCTTGGCACACATTAAAACAATTGATGGCAGCCGGCGCGACGACAGCAGCATTTCTGTAATCACCTAAGATGTTTCTATTAAACCCAATGTGATGATGAGTGACCAGAACTGGGGGCGGGATATGGTGGGGGTGGGGTGGCTGGGGGGTGTTTGGGAGGGTGGCAGGAGTAGCCAATGCAGATTACAAACCCACATCTGAGGTCACGACAAATCAGTGCTAATAGGGATGCCTCCAGCCCAACCAAAACACACTGGCTTAATCCGATTGTGACTCAGTCAGATAGAGCTTTTGCTGTGTGTGTGGTGTGTGTGTGTGTGTGTGTGTGTGTGTGTGTGTGTGTGTGTGTGTGTTTATAGAAGGAATGTACTTCTGTGTAAATTTCATAAACTCGTGAAGCTGCTCTAAATTCTTTTTGCACAGTTCCCATTATCTTCAGGCTAATTTAAGCCACCAACTGGAGGAATAAAAATAGGCTGTTTGCTGGTGGATAATGAATGAGACTAATCTCATTCAGCTGCTCACCACAAACCGACATTATTCACAGCGCTCAGGTTTCAGGGAAATCTTTTCCTTTTA